>NC_045987.1:26089536-26229536 GCF_010909765.2 Amblyraja radiata
AGGGTGACGGAGGAACTGCAGGAAATTCACATTAGGCAAGAAATGGGTCGAGTAGACTGATGGGACTGAAGGCTGATAATCCTCATGGTCTGCATCCCATGGTACTTAACGAAGTGGTTCTAGAAATTGTGGACACATTGGTGATGATTTCCAATGTTCTATAGATTCAGGACAGTTCCTGTGGATTGGAGGCTAGCTAATGTTATCCTACTTTTTAAGAAAGGAGGGAGAGAGAAAACAGGGGAATTATAGACCAGTTAGCCTGCCATCGGTGGTGGGGAAGATGCTGGAGTCAATTATAAAAGATGAAATAGCGGCACATTTGGATACCAGTAACAGGGATCGTCCGAGTCAGCATGGATTTACGAAGGGGAAATCATGCCTGACTAATCTTCTGGAATTTTTTGAGGATGTAACTTGGAAAATGGACAAGCGAGAGCCAGTGGATATAGTGTACCTGGACTTTCAGAAAGGCTTTGATAAGTCCCACATAGGAGACTAGGGGCAAAAATTAGAGCTCATGGTATTGGGGGTGGATAGAAAATTGGTTGGCAGACAGGAAACAAAGTGTAGAGATTAATGGGTCCCTTTCAGAATGACAGCATTGACTTTGTGGGGTACCTCAAGGCTCGGTGCTGAGACCGCAACTATTGACAATATACATTAATGATTTAGATGATGGTATTAAAAGTAACATTAGCAAATTTGCAGATGACACAAAGCTGGGTGGCAGTGTGAACTGTGAGGAGGATGCTATGAGAATGCAGGGTGACTTGGACAGATTGGGTGAGTGGGCTGATGCATGTGAGGTCATCCACTGGTGGCAAGAAGAAGAAGGCAGATTATTATCTGAACAGTCAGATTAGGAAAAGGGGAGGTACAACGGGATCTGGGTGTCCCTGTTCATCAGTCACTGAAAGTAAGCATACAGGTACAGCAAGCAGTGAAGAAAACAAATGGCATGTTGGCCTTCATAACAAGGGGAGTTGTGTATGGGAGCAAAGAGGTCCTTCTGCAGTTGTACAGGGCCCTGGTGAGGCCACACCTGGAGCATTGTGTGCAGTTTGTGTCTCCAAATTTGAGGAAGGACATTCTTGCTATTGAGGGAGTGCAGCTTAGGTTCACGAGGTTAATTTCCGGGATGGCGGAACTGTCATATGTTGAAAGAATGGAGCGATTGGGCTTGTACACCCTGGAATTTAGAAGGATGAGAGGACACCTTATTGAAACATATAAGATTATTCAGGGATTGGACACACGAGAGACAGGCAACCTGTTCCCGAGGTTGGGGGAGTCCAGAACAGGGGGCCACAGTTTAAGAATAAGGGGTAGGCCATTTAGAACGGAGATGAGGAAAAACATTTTCACCCAGAGAGTTGTGAATCGGTGCAATTCTCTGCCTCAGAAGGCAGTGGAGACCAATTCTCTGGATGCTTTCGAGAGAGAATTAGATGGAGTTTTTAAAGATATGGGATATGGGGAGAAGGCAAGAACGAGGTACTGATTGTGGATGATCAGCCATGAGCTCGTTGAATGACGGTGCTGGCTCGAAGGGCCGAACATCCTACTCCTGCACTTATTGTCTATTGTCTATTGACTATTAGCTGTATACAGTATTAACGTTTTCATTAAAACATTAGATGTGTCTATTTGCACTGGGGCATCATCCGTTATAATTATAAATGTCAATTTTTAAACATCTGTGTTTGCTTTGCTTATAATATTGCCCATCAATGAATTTTTTGGGGGAAAATGTGTAGAATTTGACTATGAAAATTCCCTCAGGCCACTGTTAGTGTAAAGCACAGTTATAATGTCAGCTACTTGTTTTACATCAACCTAATGTAATTTTGCCTATTGACAAAATTATTGTGGCTCTGATGTAAAAGGCTGTTTATATTCTCAGATGAAGCTGAATTTTATATCAACCATATAAACGCAGATGCTTTGAGTAAAACCAGAAATTGGTTATTCAGCCCTCAATCTAAAACTTGCTTCTTGACATGCTCGGCCAGATTAACATGTCATCTCTGCATCTACGCTGCCAAGCCTTAAGAATATTGTATGTTTCATTTTTTCATTTTTTTAAACTGTAGGACTAGTCTACTTAATCTCTCTCCATAGGAAATTTTCCTCTGATTAATCTGATGGTTTTTAGTTGCACACCCTCTGTTGCACTTATTTCCTTGGCTGCGGGGACCAGACATATAGTGCCCACCATAATGTTTGGGACAAAGACCCATCTTTTATTTATTTGCCTCTGTACTCCACAATTTGAGATTTGTAATAGAAAAAATCACGTGTGGTTAAAGTGCACATTGTCATATTTTAATAAAGGTCATTTTTATACATTTTGGTTTCACCATATAGAAATTACAGCTGTGTTTATACATAGTACCCCCATTTCAGGGCACCATAATGTTTGGGACACATGGCTTCACAGGTGTTTGTAATTGCTCAGGTGTGTTTAATTGCCTCCTTAATGCAGGTATAAGAAAGCTCTCAGCACCTCGGCTTTCCTCCAGTCTGGAAACTTTTATCGCTGTTTATCAACATGAGGACTTTATCACAAAATGTGCCAATGAAAGTCAAAGAAGCCATTATGTGACTGAAAAACAAGATTAAAACTGTTAGAGACATCAGCCAAACCTTAGGCTTATCAAAATCAACTGTTATGAACATCATTAAGAAGAAAGAGAGCACTGGCGAGCTTACTAATCGCAAATGGACTAGCAGGTCAGGGAAGACCTCCACAACTGAAGACAAGAATTCTCTCTCTAATAAAGAAATATCCCCAAATACCTGTCCGACAGATCAGAAACGCTCTTCAGGAGTCAGGCGTGGATTTGTCAATGACCACTGTCCGCAGAAGACTTCATGAACAGAAAAACGGGCTATACTGCAAGATGTAAACCACTGGTTAGCAGCAGAAATAGGATGGCCAGGTCTTGTGGACAGATGAGACGAAGATTAACATATCAGAGTGACGGCAAGAGTAAAGTATGGAGGAGAGAAGGAACTGCCCAAGATCCAAAGCATACCACCTCATCTGTGAAACACGGTGGTGGGCGTGTTATGGCCTGGGCATGTATGGCTGCTAAAGGTACTGGCTCACTTATCTTCATTGATGATACAACTGCTGATGGTAGGAGCATAATGAATTCTGAAGTGTATATACACATACTATCTGCTCTAGTTCAAACAAATGCCTCAAAACATTGGCCAGCAGTTCATTCTACAGCAAGACAATGATCCCAAACGTACTGCTAAAGCAACAAAGGAGTTTTTCAAAGCTAAAAAACGAGTGACCGTCAATCACCCGATCTGAACCCAATTGAGCGTGCCTTTTATATGCTGAAGAGAAAACTGAAGGGGACTAACCTCCAAAACAAGAATAAGCTAAAGATGGCTACAATACAGGCCTGGCAGAGCATCACCGGAGAAGACACCCAGCAACTGGTGATGTCCATGAATCGCAGACTTCAAGCAGTCATTGCATGCAAAGGATATGCAACAAAATACTAAACAGGACTACTTTAATTTACACGACATTGCTGTGTCCCAAACATTATGGTGCCTTGAAATGGGGGGGGGGGGGGGGGGGGGGGATGGGGGAGGGGAGGGACTATATATAAACACTGCTGTAAGTTCTACATGGTGAAACCAAAATGTGTAAAAATGGTCTTTATTAAAATCTGCCAATGTGTATTTTAACCACATGTGATTTTTTCTATTACAAATCTCAAATTGTGTAGTACAGAGACAAATAAATAAATGATGGGTCATTGTACCAAACATTATGGAGGGCACTGTATAAACAGTACCCTAGGTTCAGTATTAACCCGCCCCTGCATAATGTCAACATGGTGTTTATCCTCGTTCTCAAATAGCCTCGTAATATTGTTCAAAGTTTTATTTCCCATTTTAATTGTTTCCTGTTCATGCGTATTAAGTTTTAGTTATTTATGTACAAGAACTACCAAATGTTTCTCAACACATGCACAAAGTATTTTGCACTCAAGGAACTGCCGATGTTGGTATACAAAAAAGACATAAAGTGCTGGAGTAACTCAGTGGGTGGTCAGGTAGCATTTCTGGAGAACATATATAGGTGACATTTCTGTTCAGGACCCTTCTTCCCACAGTCTTTTACCCAGAGTAGGGGAATCAAAAACAAGAGGACATACGTTTAAAGTGAGTGGGACAAGATTTAAAGTGAGACGTCTTTTTCATTCAGAGGATGGCGGGTATATGGAACAAGCTGCCCGAGGAGGTTGTTGAGACAGTTACTCTTAAGGCTTTTAAAATAAATTTGGCCAAGTACATAGAAAAAATGATCTGTTTATTCCCACACTTTGTTTTCTGTTCTCTGCCCACTCTCTGCCTCCGTCTCTGCCTCTGCCCTCTCTCCGTCTCTGCCTCTGCCCTCTCTCGCTGACCTCTCTGCCTCTGTCGCTGCCCTCTCTCTGCCTCCGTCACTGCCCTCTGCCCTCTCAGCCGCAGTCTGTGCCCTCTGCCCTCTCTGTCTCTGCCCTCTCTATCTCTGCCCTCTCTGTCTCTATCCGATCTGTCTCTGCCCTCTCTGTCACTGCCCTCTCTGTCTCTGCCCTCTCTATCTCTGCCCTCTCTGTCTCTATCCGATCTGTCTCTGCCCTCTCTGTCACTGCCCTCTCTGTCACTGCCCTCTCTGTCACTGCCCTCTCTGTCACTGCCCTCTCTGTCACTGCCCTCTCTGTCACTGCCCTCTCTGTCACTGCCCTCTCTGTCTCTGCCCTCTCTGTCTCTGCCCTCTCTGTCACTGCCCTCTCTGTCACTGCCCTCTCTGTCACTGCCCTCTCTGTCTCTGCCCTCTCTGACTCTGCCCTCTGCCCTCTCTATCTCTGACCTCTGTCTCTGCCCTCTGCCCTCTCTGTCTCTGCCCTCTACCCTCACTCTCTACCTTCTCCCTCTCTCGGCGTGCCTGCGAGTTGGGGGCTATGCGTGAGTGGATAGGGCGGGGGATGGAGTAAAAGTAGCGAATTAATAATATTAATATATTATCAAGGGGGGTGGTTAGTGTGTGTGTATGTGTAGGGGGTGGTTAGTGTGTGTGTGACGCTGCAGGCCGCCCCTGCAACCGCACTTTGAGGGGACGGTCTAGTATATTACTAAAACTTTCATCTTGTTTGTGATTCTGTCTGCATGTGTGTCCACGTGTCCATGTGCTCGCGGAACTACGCCCAAATGGTACATAATAGCGTTACAATATTTGGACCACCTTACTCACAATTGTCCTGTGGTGTGTTTTATCTAAGTTTCGGTCAGATTTATGTTATATTTTACAAGTTATTCACATTTTAAAATTGGAAGTGGCAAAAATGTCAGATGATTATGTGCTATAAGCGACAGCTGAAAAGGTGAAAGGGGAGGACTAGGGGGACTATGTCCCTGATGCGACTGGGGGGAGGGGAAAGCAAAAGTGGAGCTGCAGGGTACCGAGGAGACATGGCGTCATGTATGATAGAAATGGGGAAACCCAGTTCCATAAAGAATGAGGACATCTCAGATGTCCTGCTATGGAACACCTTATTTTGGGCGCAGATGTGACGTAAATGGAGGAATTGGGAGTAGGGGATAGATTATTTGATGGAGGCAGGGTGGGAAGATCTGTAGTGGGAGTCAGTAGGTTTATAATAGACTAGACAAAGTGGGACCCGTTGGGTCCCGCCCCCTCAATGCGTGGTTGCGGGGGGGGCGGCGGCGGCCTGCGGCGTCACACACACACACTAACCACCCCTCTTGATATTATATTAATATTATTCATTCACTCCTTTTACCTCATCCCCGCCCTATCCACTCATGCCTCGCCCCCAACTCGCAGGCGCGTCTAGAGAGGGAGAGGGAGAGGGAGGGGGGTAGAGAGAGAGGGCAGAGATAGCGAGGCAGAGAGAGAGAGAGGCAGAGACAGAGGCAGAGACAGAGAACGGGGGAGAGAGGGGGAGAAAGAGGAGGGGGGAGTGGGGGGGAGGTGAGGTGAGGGGGGTGAGAGGAGGGGTGAGAGGAGGGGTGGAAGAGAGGCTGTGGGGAAGGGGTTTGGAAGAAAGGCCGGGGGGGGGGGGTGATTGGAGAGAGGCCGGGGGGAAGAGAGAGACCGGGGGGGGAGAGAGAGGAGTCGACCGAGGAGCCGAGAGAAAGCAATCCCAAGAGAAAGCGACCCCGAGAGGAAGCGACCCCCGAGCGTCTTTTGAATAACAGAGCGAAGGAGGGAGAGGAGGGGGGGAGAGGAGGAGGGGGGGGAGAGGAGGAGGGGGGGGGGGGGAGAGGAGGGTGGGAGAGGTGGGGGGGGAGGGGGAGGAGGTAGAGGTGGGGGGGGTGAGAGGGCTGCGTCTTTTGAATAACGGGGGAAGGAGGGAGAGGTGGGGGGGGACGTCACTAACAGCGTGCAGATCCAACATGGCAGCACACAGACTCATTATAACGTCATCCGCGAAAGCCAGTCGGGTTTTTTTTCAACGTTTTTTCAGATTTATGAACAGTTACATTAATAACTCGAGAAATAAAGCATGAATTTTTCAGATAAGGCGATTTTGGACTACAGGGGGAGAATCTCTACCGGAACATGTAAACATTTTACTGTTAGCGCATCGTTTTTTCGAGATGTGATCACACACAAACAAATAAGCGCACACACACACACACACACACACACACACACACACACACACACACACACACACACACACACACACACACACACACAAGATCAGACTTTTAATAGTTACTAGACTAAGGGGGACCCGTTGGGTCCCGTCCCCTCAACGTGCTGTTGTGGGTGGGGGGGCCTGCGGCGTCTCACACACACACCAACCACCCCCCCCCCCCCCCCCCCCCCCCCCCCCCCCCCCCCCCCCCCACACACACACACACACACACACACACACCACACACACACACACACACACACACACACACACACTAAACAACCCCCTTGATATTGGAGAGGAGGGGGGGGAGAGGGAGGAGGAGGGAAGAGGTTGGAGAGAGGGAGGGGGAGAGAGGGGAAAAGACGGGGTTAAGAGGAGGGGGAGAGAGGGGGGAGAGAGAGAGTGGGGGAGAGGTGGTGAGAGCGAGAAAGGGGGAGAGCAAGGGGGAGGGGGAGATGGAGGAATAGCAGGGGGGAGAGGATGGCTGGAGAGAAGGAGGAGGAGGAGGAGAGTAGGGAGAGGAGGAGGAGGGGAGAGGAGGAGGGGGAAGAGGAGGAGGAGGGGGAAGAGGAGGAGGAGGAGGAAGGAGTGTAGGAGAAGGGGAGAGGAGCAAGGGAGTGAGGAGCAGGCAGCGGGGAGCGGGGAGCAGGCAGCGGGGAGCGGGGAGCGGGCAGCGGGGCGGGTGTCAACCAAAAGACTTCGAGTTCAGCAGCTTCAATCCAGAGCCCGGGGTGGGGGAGGGTTGTTCACAGGGGAAGGCGGGTTCCCTAACGCAATACTCGCTCTCTGCTGGCGGCTGCAGGCTCCAGTCTCCAGGGCCCGAGTACAGGGGGGAGTGATCAGGAGGTGACGTCACTCACAGCGCATGGAACACGACGCAGATCCATTGTGACATCATCAGCGAAAGAGCATCAGCGAAAGAGACAGTTTATTTTCAAAGTAATTTCAGATTTTTGAACATTTTGATTAATAACTTGAGAAATAAAGCATGAATTTTTCAGATAAGGCGATTTTTGACTTCACGGGATAAATCGTCACCGGAATATGTAAAGATTTTACAGTTAGCGCATCGTTTTTTCGAGAAGATGTGATCACACACAAACACACAAATCCACATACAAGTTCAGAGTTTTATAGTTATAAGGATATTGATGTCAGTCGATACTGTCTCTCCTGTGTTGGAGACTGAGATCAAGAAAGGGGAGGGAGGCGTCGGAGATGTTCCAAATGGATTTGAGTACAGAATGGAAATTGGTAGTGAAGTGAATGAAGTCAGTGAGTTCTGCATTGGTGCAGGAGGTGGCCCCGATGCAGTTGGCAATGTAGCGGAGATAGAGTTGGGTAAGATGCCAGTGTACACCTGGAACAGGGATTGTTCAATGTACCTTACTAAGAGCAGGCATAGCTAGGGCTCATGCGAGTGCCCATGGCTGCACCTTTAATTTGGAGGAAGTGGGAGGAGTTGAAAGTGAAGTTGTTGAGAGTTAGGACCAGCTCCCCCGGACTTTAGTAGAGGGAAATTGGCTGGTTCTGTGGTTAAGGAAGAAACGGAGGGCTTTAAGGCTTCTTGGTGGGGGAATGGAGGTGTAGAGTGACTGAACTTCCATAGTAAAGATGAGGGAACGGGAGTCTGGTAAATAGACAATAGGCAATAGACAATAGGTGCAGGGGTAGGCCATTCGGTCCTTCGAGCCAGCACCGCCATTCAGTGTGATCATGGCTGATCATCCCCAATCAGTACCCCGTTCCTGCCTTCTCCCCATATCCCCTGACTCCACTACCTTTAAGAGCCCTATCTAGCTCTCTCTTGAAAGTATCCAGAGAACCGGCCTCCACCGCCCTCTGAGGCAGAGAATTCCACAGACTCACACCTCTCTGTGAGAAAAAATGTGTTTCCTCATCTCCGTTCTAAATGGCCTAGCCCTTATTCTTAAACTGTGGCTCCTGGTTCTGGACTCCCCCAACATCGCGATCATGTTTCCTGCCTGTAACGTGTCTAAACCCTTTACAATCTTATATGTTTCAATAAGATCCCCTCACATCCTTCTAAACTCCAGAGTGTACAAGCCCAGCCGCTCCATTCTCTCAGCATATGACAGTCCTGCCATCCCGGGAATTAACCTTGTGAACCTACGCTGCACTTCCTCAATAGCAAGAATGTCCTTCCTCAAATTAGGGGACCAAAACTGCACACAATACTCCAGGTGTGATCTCACTAGGGACCTGTACAACTGCAGAAGGACCTCTTTGCTCCTAAACTTGACTCTTGTTATAAAGGCCAACATGCCATTTGCTTTCTTGACTGCCTGCTGTACCTTCATGCTTACTTTCATAGACTGATGAACAAGGACCCCCAGATCCCGTTGTACTTCCCCTTTTCCCAACTTGAAGCCATTTAGATAGTAATCTGCCTTCCTGTTTTTTATACCAAAGTGGATAACCTCACCTTTATCCACATTAAACTTCATCTGCCATGCATCTGCCCACTCCCCCAACCTGTCTAAGTCACCATGCATTCTCATAGCATCCTCCTCACAGTTCGCACTGCCACCCAGCTTAGTGCCATCTGCAAATTTGCTAATGTTACTTTGAATCCCTTCATCCAAATCATTGATGGAAGTAATTGAAAAGACGAAGGGCATGTGAAGTGTCTTGGACATAGGTTGGGAGGGATTGGACCAGGGGGATGGGATGGAGTTGAGGTACGTGGAAATGATTTCAGTGGGGCAGGAGCAGACAGACACAATCGGTCTGCCAGGACAGTTGTGTTTATGGATTTTGGGGAGAAGGTAAAACTGGACCGTATGGGGCTGGTGAACTATAAGGATGGGGGGCTGTGGAGGACAGTCAGCTGGAAGTGATAAAATCTGACATAGTCTATGAAATGATGGCCTGGTGCTCATCTGTGCTTGCCCTTTCTTGGTTGAGAGAAGACAGTAAAAAGCATGGTAGAGATAGTAGATGGGACTTGTTGGTTGGCATGGGCAAATTTGGCCGAAGGGCCTGTTTCCACACTGTATGACACTATGACTAGATCTGTAATGATGAGTTGTTTTTTACTTTTGGCCCATTCCCCAAAATATTTATTTCCTGCTTTCATTATTTCAGCAAAATGGGATCAGTTGAAATCTACTGGTATAATTCTAAACTTTGCATCTTTTTCATTGCACCCCAACCATGGACTGTTTGCCCTCCTCCCATCAGGGATGCGGTACAGGAGCCTCAGGTCTCGTACCAGTAGGATGAGGAACAGCTTCTACAATTATACCATCACATTGCTGAACTCGGAGTCCCGCCGATAGATTTCTCCGGTCCCTCCTCATTGTTTAATTATTCTGTATTTTTGATTATTCTGTATCTTCTTTTTTTTTAAATTTCTATATGCACTACTACTACGGACTGACGCAAAACTGCATTTCGTTGTACCCATACTTAGTATTTGTGCAATGACATTAGAGTTGAATTGAATTGAATTGAATTGAATAAGCAATATATTAAAGTTACCTGATTGTACCAATAGATGGCAGCGTGTAAACATACAACTTCTAATGTGCAGTACCATAGCTCGTGAATTTTCATTTAAGTCTAAATAATGTTTTTGTATTGTGTCAACCTGGCAAGTGATACTGTACAAATTTACCAGAAGATGGTACTCTATTATCAATTTCAAGATCATTTAAAAGGTAGGAATCAAGTAGAATATTTTATTTGAAAGAATTTGCTTGGGAAAAAATGTCAAGTTCTCACCACAGGCAAAAGAGATTTTCTACCCCGTTATTTTATATCATTATTCAGTGGACTGGTATCAGTTGTGCACTGATCTTAACAGCAGCAATAATTCAATAACCGTTTAACCTGAAAAAAATAAAGAAGTGGTCAAATGGATTGGCAACTGACTTTTGGGGCAGCACCCTTCTTCAGACTTGTAAAAGGGTCTGAAAAAGGGTTCTGACCCAATTTGTTGCCTGTCCATTCCCTCCCCTGATGCTGCCTGATCAGCTGAGTTCCTCCAGCACTCTCTCTCTCTCCCTCTCCCTCTCCCCCTCTCCCCCTCTTTTTATTTGACATTGATTTGATTCTAAAAAAAATCCCTTTTGATCAAATTTTTTGGTTTTCATTAACAGCTAATATTGTGTTTAGGTTATTTTAATGAAAAAACGCGATTTTCATTGAACATTTCATTAAAAAAAAAACTTTGCGGTTTTCATTGGTGGGGGGTTGGGAAAGGGGGGAGGTGAGGAGTGGGGGAGCAGGGGGATAGAGGGAGAGGAGGGGGTAGGGGGGAGATGGAGGGGAAAGGTGAGGAGGGAGAGTGGGGAAGGAGGAGGGACAAAGGGAGAGGAAGGGGGACGTGGTGGAAGCAGGGAGTGGGGGAGAGAAGGAGAGAAGGGGAGGTGGGGTACCATAGGGGGGAGGTGAGGAGTTGGGGAGGAGGGGGATAGAGGGAGATGAGGGTGGTAGGGAGCTGGCTAAAAATGGACCAGAACAAAATAATTATTTAAAAAGGTTTGTGAAACGTTGAGCTTTATCCATTGGTACTAAAAAGCAAAAGAATAACACTAGAATGTTAGACCCCTTCTAGACTCTGGATTCTATGTCTTGTTCTAGAGGGACCACATCTCACAGAGGAAATAGTGCCATTGGCAAGGTTGCAATGTATATATTGCCCAAATGTTACTATAACTGTTAAAGCATGAGACACTCTGGTATTGTACACGTGGTCTCTATTACTTCTTCAGTGTCTATTGGATGGACTATACTTGCCTTCCCCCAAGTACAATAACACTCAATGACTGGATTCCCTTGGGACCTGAATGCCAGTGCAGCAGATTTTGCAAATTGTTAGATGTTAGTTTTATTAATAACCCATCACACTTTAAATTTACTTATTTTTTAACATGTTACAGAATTTGTAATAACTTTTTTAATTGAACAATTTGTTTAAAGAGAGTGGGAAGTAGAACTTAGTGGGTTCCAACTTTTATATTTCACCTTTAAATGTACAAGCACTGGCCCTGGCTCCACTGTCAAATTTACCCAGGTACTTGATTCCTAGTGTTCTGGACTTCACTCCAGCCTCATAGCTTTGCGGTCCAAACCTTGGCTCTAGCTGCACACCCCCCAGGGGACCGATGAGTGAGCCACTGGGATGTCCGAACATTCGGTTACTGAATGTTCAGAGTTTTAGTGATATACTAGACTAAGTGGGACCAGTTGGGTCCCTGTCACACAGGAGGCTTGGTCCCCCAACGCAATATTCCACCACTCAACCATAGCCCCCAACTGCATGGGCACAGCTCATTTCCCCTCATCCCGAGCACTCTCTCCCTTCCTCTTCACCCTCCCTTTTTTCCCCCTCTCCTCCTCCCCTCCCCAATCCCTCCCTCACCTCTCTCCCTCTCCTTTCCCCTACCCTCAGTCACTCCCTCCTTCCCTCCATAACTCCTCTCCCCTCCCCTCTTCTATCCCTCTATCCCTCACCTCCCCCTATCCCCCCCACTATCCCTCCTCACCGCCCCCACTGCCTTCCTCTCCCTCTATTCTCCACTCCCCCACACCCTCCCTCTACTCCCCCCTCCTCTCCCTCTATTCCCCCACTCTCCCTCTCACCTCCTCCCTCTTTTCCCTCTCCTCCTACTCTCCCCTAGTCCCTCCCTCACCTCTCCTTTCCCTTACCCTCAGTCACTCCCTCCCTCCCTCCATAACTCCTCTCCCCTCCCTACTCCCCTCATCTCTCTCTATCCCCTCTCCTCTCCAGGATCTCGAGGTTGCCGCACCTCTCCCTTCTTGCGTGCCCCGGAGGAGCATCAGCCGTCAGCGCCCTCAGAGCCAGGCCTCCGATCGGCCCGGAATCACCAGCAGCTACCGCCGTGCCGGCATGTGGGCGGGGGAAGAGCCATGGGGGAGAGGGGGGTATTGCGGGGCAGGAGCCAGCGAGGGGGACCAGAGGGGAAGGGGTTGGAGCTGCGGAGCTTTGTGATGTCGGTGCGTTTAGGACTCACAGCGGGCGCTGGACGCTCTCCTCCGCCGGGATCAGATTCACCGCTTTCCATTTGGTGACATCGCCGCGCCGCTTCCGGTCCCTCCGAAAATTGTGTCCAGTTGGAGACTTCCGCCGGCCACCCACAGCGTCCCTCAGCTCCAGTAAAGACGCGATGGCGCAGGAAGGGGCGGACCGTCCCAGGTAGTGACAGGAGAAGAGACCAATCCGCGTCGGGGCTGACTGGTAGGAGAGGAGATCGATCTGCACACGTGCAGTTTTTACTATTTTTAAACCTCGCTAACTTTTACAACGTTTTACAGAACGAAACTTGTTGCGCCTACTGCACATGAGACCGGTGAGTGAGCTGGCGAAAAATCATAGCGTTATCACCTACCGTTTTTGCGCAAATAGAAAAACCTTGCAAACCGGAAGAGCACAAGATCAGAGCTTTAAGGCCCTGTCCCACGATGCACGAGAGAGAGAGGGAGAGAGAGAGACAGAGAGAGAGAGCGATAGAGAGAGAGAGAGAGAGAGAGAGAGAGAGAGAGAGAGAGCAACAGAGAGAGAGAAGAGAGAGTGAGTGTGAGAGAGAGATATATAATACCTTTCCATACCAGCACCGTGTGTGCTTGCTTTAAATTCTGACTGTGACAAGTCAACTTTGCAATATTGTGCTTTACACTGGGAATATATCTGGAGTGTGAGGAAAAGTACTTTCTGTTTCACAAACTCTCAATGACGGAGGGATGGGGGCCACCCTTCGTGTCAGATGCCCCGTTCCTTCTTCTTGACAAACAAAGGAGACAGCTCTTGGTAGTGGAATCACCGAGTTTTATTGGCTGTTTCCATATCTCCCGTTCTGCCTCGGGCGAAACAAGACTGAGCAAAGGCCAGAACCCAGGAGCGTTGTACCGCAGTGTGCTGCCCTAAGCGCAAAAAATTCACCGGAGATGTTATTTATCTGGATCGTTTCAATCTGTGGTCTTTGCTTTTCTTCTCACCTCACGAACCCTTCCACCACAGTTCCAACCCCACACCCTCGTCACTTTACTACACACACACACACATAATACACATATATATACACACACATTATACATTACACATTACATACTCGTACACATACACTCATACACAAATTCACATATATACACACGTTATACACACAAATACAAATATATACAGACACACTCATAGGCACACACTCATATATATATATATATATATATATATATATACTCACACATTCATATATATACTCACACACGCACACTATATATACAAATTATGACTCCCAGGTGACTAGTTTTTATCGGTGCTGACATCAGCTGATTAAGGCATCTGTTCCGTTGTATTCATGGCAACTGGACAACCCTTTCTCCTCTGTATCTGTAGGTCTGAAAAACTAAAGGCAAGTAATTTTTAAATGAGTGACAGTGTCAATTTTCATCTAATTTTAAAAGCGCATTGGGCGGAATTCTTACGTTTTTCCTTCGTTGATGGCGAATTATCTACGAGTCTACTATGGTCTGCCCACGAAGTAACTAAGAGTAAAAAGTAACCATTTTTTTCATCATGAGTATTTTTTTACTCGTGGACATTTTTCACAGTGTTGAAAAAACTTCACGAGTTATCGGGTTTCCGGAGTACCTGCCGTTAGCATTACGAGCTCTACGTGACATCCACGAACTCCTATGGACCAGCTACGGACATTCTACGAGTTCGAATCGGGAAAACTCGGAAGAACTTGTGAATTACCTCGTACAGTGGGACAGGGGCTTTAGTTATGTATAGATTCCCTTCCTGGGATAGGAATGAACTACTTGTGTTTTTTTTCATATGGTAACAAAATTTAATGGGGTAAATAGAGAATAACTATTTCTTCTGGCAGGATATAACAGTTATGTCAACAATATAATATTACTAACTAACCAATAACCTGATCACTAATGTGTAGGAAAGAACTGCAGATGCTGGTTTAAATCGAAGGTAGACACAAAATGCTGGAATAACTCAGCGGGACAGGAAGCATCTCTGGAGAGAAGGAGTGGGTGATGTTTCAGGTCGAGACCCTTCTTCAGACTGTTGTTAGGGGAGTGGGCCTACAGAGATAAAATGTAGTCGGAGACAGTAAGACTGGTAGGAGAACTGGGAAGGGGGAGTGGATGGGGAGAGAGAGGGAAAACAAGGGCTACTTGAAGTTAGAGAAGTCAATGTTCATACCGCTGGGGTGCAAGCTACCCCAGCGAAATATGAGGTGCTGTTCCTCCAATTTGCGCTGGGCCTCACTCTAACAATGCAGGAGGCAGACAAGATGGAGAAAGCAGTCCAATGGTCATTGGCTATCCCATGTCAGGAAGGTGGTCATGATTGTTGGAGACCAATCATCCTAGCTCCCAGGACTTCATTGCTGGAATGTCTCAGTGCAATTTCTTAGAACCAACCATCTTCAGCTGCTTCATTTATTAATTCCCTCATAAAGTCAAGAATGGGGATGTTTATAAATCATTGCAACATTTTCCGTCCCATTCATGGCTTCTTAGCAAATGAAGCAGTTCACACAAGCATGCAGTAGGACCTAGGCAACATTGACGCATGTTGAGACATGGCAAGTAATATACACACTTGAAAAGTACCAGTCAATGACCAGTTCCAAGAAGAGAATCTAAATACCTAACCATGACATTCAATGGAAATACCATTGTTAGGTCCCCCATCATCAACATCCTGGAAGCCACCTTTGATTAGAAATACCTGGATGAGCCACATCAAACCAAGACTACAAAAACGGGTCAGAGTTGGGAATCCTGCATTAAGTGACTGATGTCCCGACAACCCAAAGCCCTTCTGCCAACTACAAGGCACACTTCAAGAAAATGAGAGTATAATCTTCAGTTGCCTGGATGAGTCCAGCCACAAGAAGCTCAACGCCATCCAGATCAAAAATATTAGTTCCCTCCACTACCAGCGCACAATGACTCCTATATACAACCAGTACAAAATGCATGGGTGTTCTGCATGTGACTGCCTAAGGGCCTGTCCCACTTTCACGACCTAATTCACAACCTCTGCCGATTTTGCCCTTGACTCATACTCGCAGCATGGTCGTCACAAGGTCGTAGGAGGTCGTTGGAGATCGTAGGTAGGTCGTAGCAGGCCATGATGCTAGTCGTAGGTACTCGTGGCATCAAGTAGGTCATGATGAAAAATGTCCAGGAGTAAAAAAGGTCGTGAATTAGGTCGTGAAAGTGGGACAGGCCCTTTACTGGGAGCACCTCCCAAACCTGCGATTTCTACCATCAAGAATAAGGATTTTATTTTGCATGCACGTCATTACGTCGATCGTATGGCAAGGCACCGGACTGGCAGGGCTTTGCTTCTGCCGACGGTAAGTTGAAACCTGCAGGTAAGTTTTTTATTACTTACCAGGGTTGATATTCGTGCAGGAACTTCTCTTCACAGAAGTATCCTGCAGGATTTGGCGAAGTCCGGCGACTGAACCGACTATGGGCTATGGGGAGACCCCGGTTCCGACCGGGGAAGCGGATAGTCAGGTATGTCGGGTTTTTTCGCTTTTTTAAAGCCACTGACAAAGCGGTCAGTGGTTTCAAACCTGCTGTGGTTCCCGGGGTTGGATAAAACACGCAGGTGGGCGGGGTTACCGCCAGAATCGTTGACAGTGTGGTCACCGGCTCACAGAATCATCGTTCTGTGTGCCCCAGGCATGGGGTGAGATTACAGATAGAGTGAAACAGCCCTATTGAACTCGGAGGAGTCGGGCTGAAAGGATTTCCTTCCAGAAATAGGTATGTTTTCTGTATGCATTCTGTTGTTATTTTTTAACCCTTCACAGGCGCCAGCGCGGGCCTATGGTTCAGGCTGCGCCAGCAGCGCCTGGGACAGGGCTGCTTAGTGTATGAGCACGCGCCTATGGTACAGGCCGCGCCAGCAGCGCCTGGGACGGGGCTGCTTAGTGTGTAAGCGCACCAGCCGCATTGGCGCACGGAGGCTGTGAGGATTTAAATCTCCAGGTAATTGCCACAAAACTTAGCTGGAGTTCGGGTTGTTTTTTGCTGTGGTGCCGTGCTGTGTATTTCTTCCAGGACAACACCATGGACAAGACGACCAAGGGAAAGATGCAAGCCGCAAGAAAATCGGTAGACAGCTGCGGGAGTGCGGTCTGTGAACGGCTGCCTCATACCCCTGCACAGTCGCCGGCTGGGAGTGGAGCGACTGCAGACTTGGGTGCTGCAAAGCACAGAACCAACGCCAGTTGGGCGTAAGGCCACCAGCAAGTCTGTTAGGCCCACTGACTAGCCAGAGTTAGGAGCGGAGAATCCCTCCGGGGCTGGATACCGTTTTTTCAATGGTTATTCCAAATGGTGCACCTCTTGCAGAGGTTGTTTCCCCAGGGCACACTCCAGGAGCAGGAGTGGTGTCGGCGGTAGGCTGGAGAAGAGGCCGCGCCCGCAGCACCTAGTAAAGGGCTGCTCGATAGCACCCTCATTGATGAGGCGCGTGCCACGGGTCAGCTGAGTTCTGACCCCGACTCTGACGGTGAGTTCAATCCAGGTGAAGAACGGCAGCTGCCAGATGTCCCATCCCTGGCAGTACGATTCGCTGTCCCGTCAGAGTCAGGAGAGCCATTGGGAGATGAGTTGGTCTCCACGATAAATTATTTAGTCTCCCATCAGCTACAGGAGCTCACGATGGATGAGACCGCGAAGAAACACGAGACCCCGGGGAACTGCGTGTTGCCTTAAGGTGCTGGCAGTGAACCAGCTGATTATGGGGTCAGATGGGCGTGGCATGCGTGCCCAGGAAATGAAGCTGCAAAGAATGCTGCTGGGCTCAGGAATTACTGCGTTCGCTAGAAAGGGCAGCTGTCCGAGATGCAGCAAGGTTAAGCCACCGGTGGTCGGCAAATCTAAGAAGGTATCCCTACAAGAGAGGTGCAGATTCCGGGTTTGGACCAGGAACAAGCCGGCCGTCGACGCAGATGCGCGGCTGGCGCTCTGCAGCGGGACCACTGATGAATGGCAGAGTTCATCATTTTGGCGACAATCGGCAGTGGGCGGTTCACTGAAGCTGGTGGCAGCATGACAGCTGGGCACAGGTTCCACGCACCCTACCAGTCCTACTCAACAAGGTGGGTCTGGCACTTCCAAAACATGGGTAAGTGGACCACTCACAAGTTGGTAATATTTACACTTGTTTGTACAGTATACAAAGGATAAAAGCATGGTCATCTGCTTAGAGGGCACAATGCTAGCATTCCAAGCAAGTTTGGAATTAGAGCCAGAATTGTCGGTTTTCCAGACAGGCTCGAAAATTGGGCAGAGTTGGCGTGCAAAGCACCCATGGAATTATGGCAGGAGTGGCCTGTTCATTATGAAAAATATCGTTTAACTGTACTAATAACAGTAAAACATTGCAAAATGGGATAAACTATATTCCCAGGTTATTTAACAAATTATAAAATCGGTGTTTCGACTCGGAGTTTGAAAACACTTGTTATGTTTGTCTGGATGATATTCTAACGCTGTATTTTTGTTAAAATCACCGGTTCAGTCTCAAGCTATATTTGAGAAATTCGGCTCAGCCATCCAGCTAACTTTAAGTTGTTACCTAATAGATTTGTTGGTCATTGGGATTTGTCTTTAACTATTGATTAGTTATGACTCCGCCTGGGGCATGAGATGGGAATTAATAGAAACCTGTTAAAGCTCAATTCTATTCATCTAGAGTATTGGCAATATAGTAGCTGTGACTCAGCTGTGCAAGTCAGGAAAGTAGCAATCTCTCTAATTACATGTGGGTGATTGTTAACAAGCTTATGCTTTGAACAGCTGAAGCTACCTAAGTCACAAAGATGAACAAACAGTATTCAGCATTGCTCCAGCTAAGTGCTCTAAGATGGAAAAAAATTGCGAATGTCATCTCTAGTTGGAGGTGCAGGAGATTTGCATGAGTTGCCAATTCTTCAGCTGTTGGTGTCAACTAGCTATAGACGCTAGATGCATCCCATGGGTAAAGGGCTATTGAGCGAATACATAATCTACAAGCCCAACTTCAAGTTGATACACTACGGTGGTGGCAGATGTTATCACATGGCAATCAAGTAAAGTATCCTGGAATATTTACCTAATTCCGTGCCACTGGTGTATCAAGTTCAGATTCAGGACAACACAGAATAAGTGTTGAATCACAAAGTATTTATGAAAATATGGTTCATGTTTTTTCACTGATTGCAAAAATATGTGGTATAACAGTGGTGAGAGATACATTCTCACCACAAGAAGGAGGAATGTTCTTTTATGCCTTTCTCCATTTTGCCTCATCAGTCGGGTCTTGAAATAAAGTCAGCAAGATCTCGCTTTAGTTTTCGTACTGTCTGACTGGCTGTGCAGACATGCTTCCCGCTTCCGTCGGGCATGATAATCTAACCGTATAAGGTTATTCTAAAGAAACGAAAACTTTGCTGGTTTAAACTTTGGTTCAGGAAACCAGCCTCTGCATAATAAAACAATTATTGATTTACACATTCTCAATGGAATGCCTTACGGCTCAGGTTGTCACATCAAGCCATTCATGTGCTCACTGCAGAGTGCAGGGAGAGCACCAGAAAAGCAGTACTTTCCTATTCAGGAGATGGGAAGGGAGTTTGTTTAATCTTAATGTTACATTTAATATGGTACAGATTACTGACGTCTTCCAGTCGGGTTTTATTTCAACCCCGGATATCGAGTTTATAAATGATGTCTTTAACACAAGTTCTCCCAGTACACGTATATTGACATTGGGTTAACAATACTTCACCAAAGCCAGCTACATCCTTAGTCATGACACTCGGATCAGCACAACAAGGGCAGACATTGCAGAAGCTGCGGCTAGATAGGATGGAAATGGGTGCAGATGCCATTACGTTTTACATTCTGATCTACACAAGCAGAGCAGACCAAGGGTGGCAGGATTTAAGATCGTATTTCGACATATCCCACGGACTCGTGTCTATGTGTGAGGGCAGGTTTGCTATATTATATCGAGGCCACCAGAACCTTACGAGGTGTGGAATCAGCATTGTTTTTTAGCCACAAACAATCACACAAGAAAAAGTCAGTTCAGACTATTTCAAGGTGGCTGAAGCAGGTTCTGGTTTATGCAGATATTGACACTGATGATTTTACATCTCATTTCATCAGGGCGGAATGGACGTTCCCATCGACCATATCCTCGTGACCGCAGGATGGTCAAGTGAATGTATTTTCAAATTTTTTTTTACCATAGGCTGATTGCCGACCCGGGCTGTTTGCCCATTCTGTTTTGCGTTCACTTTAGCCTCCACTGACATAGAGGGGTTGCTATTGATTGCTTTATTCACATAAGCCATTAATACATTTGAATCAATGTTATGGTTAATGCATTGTTGATTATTCACTCATTCTGAGTCAATCGATGCAGTGAGACGCCGGGATTTGAATCTGCGGCATGAAATCACAGAGCTTTGAACTCTTCACGGAATCACTCACGTGACTCCGAAGTAAAATAGTAAGATTAAACGAGAACTTACCAGTTTGAAGTTTGATCTTTATTTTATGAGGAGTTACGTTGGTGATTACGTGCCCACCACGCCCAACCCTCTCTCTCATTAAGGTCATATGGTAGTTCTCATGTTGCTAATCTTACTATGTTACTTCAAATATTCTATTATCTGTGATTGCATACCGCTGCTTTGAAGATTGACGTGCATGTGCACTGGCGGGGCTTCTTCATGTAATCACCAACGTAACTCCTCATAAAATAAAGATCAAACTTCAAACTGGTAAGTTCTCGTTTAATCTTACTATTTTTGATGCATGAGAACACTTCTTTGTTTCCTTTAAATTGCACACCATCCATAATTCTCACAATTCCTTTGGTGCTCTCTAAATTCTGAAGCACCCGCCCCCCAAATAGAACCAAGGGAATACCTTCACCAGAAGAATTGTCGTGGTTCCCATAGATGACTCATCCCTACATTTGTGTAAGCAGTAAACCTGGCTTTGCAAGCAATGATAGACCCAAAATGCTGGAGTAACTCAGGGGGACAGGCAGCATTCTGGAGAGAAGGAATGGGTGACGTTTCGGGTCGAGACCCTTCAATGCTCAGATCCTGAAAAAAACCCTTTTGAAATAAAAGGAATGCTATCCTGAGCACTTGTAACACATTTGGTATAAATTCAGAATTTGAATCCAGTAGTAAATAAAAACTGGTAGACTTTTTTTTTCCTGGACTAAGCTGATAACAGTTGCAAAACCAAGGTGTATAGGAAGAATGACCTGCGCTCAGCTAAATTGCATTTTCTTGGAGGTAAATTTGTTAAATAAGATTTTGCTTTGGGTAAATTAGCTGAAATTAGCATACAATAGTTAGAAGGAGCACAAAAATGCTGGAGAAACTCAGCCGGCGCAGCAGCATAGGCAATATAGGCAATAGGCAACGTTTCGGGCCGAAACCCTTCAGACTGAAGGGGGGTGGCGAGGAGAAGAAAGGAAAAAGGAGGAGGAGGAGCCCAAGGGCTGAGGGATGGGAGGAGACAGCCCGAGGGCTGAGGAAGGGGAGGAGACAGCAAGGGCTAACAAAATTGGGAGAATTCGATGGGATTCGATCGAGAATTCATGCCCGCAGGATGCATACTCCCCAAGCGGAATATGAGGTGCTGTTCCTCCAATTTCCGGTGTTGCTCACTCTGGTCATGGAGGAGACCCAGGACAGAGAGGTCGGACAGGGAATGGGAGGGGGAGTTGAAGTGCTGAGCCACCGGGACGTCAGGTAGGTTCTTGCGGACCGAGCGGAGGTGTTCAGCGAAACGATCGCCCAGCCTCCGCTTGGTCTCACCGATGTAGATCAGCTGACATCTAGAGCAGCGGATGCAATAGATGAGGTTGGAGGAGATACAGGTGAACCTCTGTCGCACCTGGAACGACTGCTTGGGTCCTTGAATGGAGTCGAGGGGGGAAGTAAAGGGACAGGTGTTGCATCTCTTGCGGTTGCAACGGAAAGTGCCCGGGGAGGGGGTGGTACGGGAGGGAAGGGAAGAATTGACAAGGGAGTTACGGAGGGGAGCGGTCTTTGTGGAAGGCAGACATGGGGGGAGATGGGAAGATGTGGCGAGTGGTGGGGTCACGTTGGAGGTGGCGAAACTGACGGAGGATTACTTGTTGTATGTGACGGCTGGTGGGGTGAAAGGTGAGGACTAGGGGGACTCTACCCTTGTTGCGAGTGCAGGGATGGGGAGAGAGAGCAGTGTTGCGGGGTATGGAAGAGACTCTTCGTCAGTTTCGCCACCTCCAATGTGACCCCACCACTCGCCCATCTCCTCTCCTTCCCGTCTCCTCCCCTTCCTCAGCCTTTGGGCTGCCTCCTCCCATCGCTCAGCCCTCGGGCTCCTCCTCCTTTTTCCTTTCTTCTCCTCGCCACCCTCGATCAGTCTGAAGAAGGGTTTTGGCCCGAAACGTTGCCTATTTCCTTCGCTCCATAGATGCTGCTGCACCCGCTGAGTTTCTCCAGCATTTTTGTGTACCTTCGATTTTCCAGCATCTGCAGTTCCTTCTTAAACAGTTAGAAGGAGCATTGCTTTAGCATTCCTTTCGCAAAAGTACCATTTGCTAGTGCATTTTATATAATGAGACAGTTGGGCATTTCCGTATGAGTGGGAAAAGCAGAGTTTTTGTTTTGGTTATCTGCTTCTAGCTTAATAGGATAGGATAGGTTCTTTATTGTCATTATAACATGTAAACATGTACAACGAAATTAAAAATGCCAGCCAGTCAGTGCACCATTCACACATTATCTAAAAGCTAACGATAGGTAAAAGAGAATATCTGAAATAAACAACTAAAATAAATAACATGAAAAAAACAAGCATAAACACACAACTGTGGCGGCTCCCAAGGGTCGTGCCATCATAGTGTTGAACCCCTCGGCACAGGAGTGGTTCAGTCCGGAGGCGGCCCTTAGCCAGAGGGTTTAAAGGCAGGGGTTTGGGTGCCATCTTCCTCTCGTTTGGTCTTCCCTACAACCGGGAGGAACATAATAAAAGGTGCCTCTCAAAACACTGTACTTCGTGCTTCCTTTTGAGACCCACGCACTACATTGGTGACCCCCGACGCTCCATTGGCGTCATGATGGAGAGAAGAGAAAGCCCTACCTCCTCACAGGCTGGCCCGGCCCTGTCTCTGGACGCGGTCTCCGTGAAACTGCCCAACTTCTGGACCACCCGGCCGCTCATCTGGTTCCAGCAGGCGGAGGCCCAGTTCAACCTGCGGGGCATCACGGTCGATGCCACCCGCTTCTATTACCTGGTGGGGGCCCTCGACCAGGACAGGGTTGGTCACGGACTTCCTCGCAGCCCCCCCGGACACTGATAAGTATCTCGGCCTTAAGGAGCTCCTGCTCCAGATTTATGGCCTAAGCAGGATGGAGTGTGCTGGTAGGATCCTGCATATGGGGGGCCTGGGCGACCAACGGCCATCTACCCTCCTAAAGGAGATGGTGGCTCTGCTGGACGGGCACACGCCGTGCCTGTTGTTCGAGTATACCTACCTGCATCTGCTGCCGGCCTACATCCGTCTGCATCTCACAGACGTCTCCTTTGCCGACCTCAGGGCCCTCGGGAGGCGCGCCGACGCGCTGTGGATGGCGCGCCCTGATGACGTCAGCGCGCTGGCCGTCAGCAGAGACGGGGTCGCGCTGAGGCCGACGCGCCCTGATGACGCGGTTCCCCTGCCTGAGAGGGTCGACGCCATCCGTCGGTTTCCCCGCCCACGCACGGTGCGTGGCCTGCAGGAGTTTGTCGGCATGGTGGCGTTTTATCGTTTCTTGCCATCCGCGGCCCACATCATGCGGCCTCTGTATCAACTTCTGGCGGGTGGGCAGAACAAGAACGTTGAATGGACCCACGAGGCAGGGGCAGCTTTTGACGGCGCGAAGGAGACCCTTGCTCGGGCCATACTGCTGGTGCACCCGCGGGAAGATGCCCCGACTGCTCTCACGGTGGACGCCTCGGAGTCGGCGGTTGGTGCTGTGCTGGAGCAACTGACGGGCGGAGGTTGGCGGCCCCTGGCCTTCTTCAGCCGGCACTTCAACCGTGCGCAGACAAAATACAGCGCGTTCGATCGCGAGCTCCTCGCTCTGTACCTGGCAGTGCGCCATTTTCGCTACTTCCTGGAGGGCCGCCCGTTCACCGCCTACACGGACCACAAGCCGCTCACTTTCGCCCTAGCGGTTTCCGACCCCTGGTCCGCACGACAGCAGCGGCAATTGGCCTACATATCGGAGTATACGACATTCATCCGCTACATCGAGGGGAAAGAGAACCGGGTGGCCGACGCATTGTCCCGCCCTGCTATCAACGCCGTGTTCGAGGTGGCGCCCGGAATTGACTATTCTGCTCTGGCAGAGGCACAGCTCACGGACGATGAGGTGCCCGCCTACCGGACTGCCATCTCCGGCCTCCGCCTTGAGGATGTCCCTCTCGGTGCTGGGGGAGTGACAATCCTGTGCGATGTGTCCGGTCAGCCGCGCCCCATCGTCCCTGCCACCTGGCGCCGGAGGGTGTTCGAGGTGATCCACGGACTGGCTCACCCATCAATCCGGGCGACAACGGCACTAGTGGCCGCTCGTTTCATGTGGCACGGTCTGCGCAAGCAGGTTGGCCATTGGGCTCGCTCCTGCATTCCGTGCCAGACGGCAAAAATCCAGTGCCATGTCCGTGCGCCTCTCCAGGAGTTTGGTCTACCTCACCGGCGATTCGACCATCTCCACATAGACATTGTAGGGCCTCTCCCGCCGTCCCGGGGCATCACCCACCTTCTTACAATGGTGGACCGCTTCACGTGGTGGCCGGAGGCCATTCCGTTGGCCGATACATCAACGGTTACGTGTGCTCGTGCGTTGTCCGCGCACTGGATTGCTCGCTTCGGGGTGCCGGCGCACATCTCCTCAGACCGGGGGCCACAGTTCACCTCCGAGCTGTGGTCAGCCATGGCTCGCTTGCTGGGGGTGCGGCTACACCACACCACGGCTTACCACCCGCAAGCTAACGGTCTGGTGGAGAGGTTCCACCGGCAGCTAAAGGCAGCACTGAAGGCACGACTCCGGCCCGGACTGGATGGACGAGTTGCCATGGGTCATGCTGGGCATCAGGACTGCTCCCAAAGAGGACTTGGCCTCATCATCGGCGGAGCTCGTGTATGGGTCGCCACTCACGGTGCCCGGGGAGTTCGTGCCGTCGGCGCCGGGGCAGCAGGGAACGCCCTCATCCACCCTAAAGCGCCTTCGCGAGCGAGTTGGCAGGCTCGCACCCGTCCCGAAGTCCCGCCATGGGACATTTCGCCCACACGTGCCATCAGCCCTCAGGGACTGCCCTTACGTCTTCCTGCGCCGTGATGCCCACCGGACGCCACTCCAGAGGCCGTACGAGGGCCCGTTCCGAGTGCCGGAGGCAGTGTCGATGGACCGTTTGAAGCCGGCACACCTGGACATTGACCAGCCGGTGCTGGTTGCCCAACCTCGGCCTCGAGGGCGCCTCCCTTCACGGCTCCCTCCGCCTGTCACTCCACCTGTCCTCCCGCCGGTCCCTCGACCTGTCCCTCCACCTATGCCTCCGCAAGCCCCACGAGCGGCTGACATCCGCACGCGGGCCGGCCGGGTCGTGCTCCCGCCGGTGCGTTTCGTGCCTCTGGTTCTGGGGGGGGGGGGGTCCTGTGGCGGCTCCCAAGGGTCGTGCCATCATAGTGTCGAACCCCTCGGCACAGGAGTTGTTCAGTCCGGAGGCGGCCCTTAGCCAGAGGGTTTAAAGGCAGGGGTTTGGGTGCCATCTTCCTCTCGTTTGGTCTTACAACCGGGAGGAACATAATAAAAGGTGCCTCTCAAAACACTGTACTTCGTGCTTCCTTTTGAGACCCACGCACTACACAACCATACATTCTTCTGTCGATTGCATAATCCCTTTGGTATGTAGCGCACCTGCGCTCATTTGGTGGCTATATTAAGTGTAGTTATTGCTGTGGGATAAAAACTGTTTTTGAGTCTGTTTGTCCTTGTCCTCATTGATCTGTACCGTCTGCCTGACGGCAACAGTTCAAACAGGGAGTGTCCGGGGTGGGAAATGTCCTTTATAATGTTCTGGGATTTCTTGAGACAGTGGGAACTGTGTAGGTCCTCCAAGGTGAGGAGAGGGCAGCCGACAATCTTCTGGGCGTTGTCAATAGCCCTCTGGAGCGCTTTCCTCTTAGCCGCTGTGCAGCTGGTGTACCACACGCATACACAGTAAGTTAGGATGCTCTCTATGGAGCACCGATAAAAGGACAGCAGCAGTCTCTGAGTGATGTTGTTGTTCCTGAGCACCCTCAGGAAGTGCAGTCTCTGCTGGACCTTTTTCAGCAGCGCAGAGGTGTTCACGCTCCATGTCAGGTCCTCCTCAATGTGGATTCCCAGGAAGCGGAAATCCGCCACCCTCTCCACACAGTCCCCTCTGATGATTAATGGTGTAATGACGGTTTTCTTCTTCCTGTAGTCTATTATGAGCTCCTTAGTCTTTGAGGTGTTGAGGAGCAGGTTATTCTCTCCACACCACACTCAGCTGCTCCACCTCATCCCTGTAGGTGTACTCATCCCCCCCAGAGATGAGCCCCACCACCGTGGTGTCATCCGCGAATTTGACAATGGTGTTACTGGTGGGCGGGGGTGCAGACATATGTGTAGATGGTGTAAAGCAGGGGGCTCAGCACGCAGCCCTGTGGAGAGCCGGTACTGAGGCTGAGGGCCGTGGATGTGTGATTGCCCACTCTGACTCTCTGGCTGCGACCCGACAGGAAGCTATTTATCCACATGCAGGTGGAGTGTGGAAGTCCCAGGTCCCCCAGTTTGTCCACCAGTTTGTGGGGAAGAATGGTGTTAAAAGCAGATCTGTAGTCCACAAAGAGCATCCGCACGTAGCTCCCCCGCTGCTCATAGAAACATAGAAACATAGAAAGTAGGTGCGAGAGTAGACCACCAGGTCCGTCGAGCCCGCACCGCCATTCGCTCATGGCTGAACACTAAACAGACACACTTACCCACAAACAGTAGACACAAGACACAGAACACAAGACACTACCCTCCCCTTTATACCGCTATCACCCCTCTCCACCCCAAGAACCTCGTGATCTCCTGGGGGAGGCAAAAAACCGGATAAAAACCCAGGTCCAATTCGGGAAAAAAATCCGGGAAATTCCTCTCCGACCCCAATCCAGGCGATCGACACTTGTCCAGGAGATCACTCAGGTCTTACTATACTAACCATACCTAGGTCCATATCCCTGCCCTCTCCCCGTAGCCCCTTATCCCCTTGGCAGCTAAAAAACCATCTATTTTAGTCTTAAATATATTTAAAGTTTCTGCTTCCACTGCTCCCTGGGGCAGTGAATTCCATAAATTAACCACCCTCTGGGTGAAGAAGTTCTTCCTCATCTCAGTTTTAAAAGAGCCCCCCCTTATTCTGCAACTATGTCCCCTAGTTCTAGTTTCCCCGATCATTGGGAACATCCTCGGTGCATCCACCCGATCAAGGCCCCTCACGATCTTATATGTTTCAATGAGATCGCCTCTCATTCTTCTAAACTCCAAAGAGTAGAGTTCCAGCCTACTTAACCTTTCCTCATATGTCAATCCCCTCATTGCAGGAATTAATCTTGTAAACCTTCGCTGCACTGCCTCCAGGGCTAGTACATCCTTTCTTAAGTATGGACCCCAGAACTGTACACAGTATTCCAAATGTGGTCTCACTAATACTGTGTACAGCTGCAGCAAGACCTCCGTGTTTTTATACTCAATCCCCCTAGCAATAAAGGCCAAAACTCCATTGGCCTTCCTGATTGCTTGCTGCACCTGCATACTAACTTTTAGTGATTCATGTACTAATACCCCTAGATCCCTTTGCGTTGCATTACAACGCAGCTCCTCCTCATTTAGAAAATAACTTGCCCTATCATTTTTTTTCCCAAAGTGAATGACTTCACATTTATTAGTATTAAATTTCATCTGCCAAGTTGTTGCCCACTCACCTAGCTTATCTATATCCTTTTGCAGACTCTTCCTATCCTCCTCATCCCCTACTTTTCCTCCCATTTTTGTATCGTCCGCAAATTTTGATATATTACACTTGGTTCCCTCCTCCAAATCATTTATATAAATTGTGAACAACTGGGGTCCCAGCACCGACCCTTGCGGAACCCCGCTAGTTACCGGTTGCCATCCCGAGTATGAACCATTTATCCCCACTCTCTGCTTCCTATTTGTTAGCCAATCCTCTACCCATGCTAATATATTACCCCCAATCCCATAATTTTTTATTTTTAGCAATAGTCTCTTATGTGGCACCTTGTCAAAAGCCTTTTGGAAGTCCAAGTATACCACATCCACCGGTTCCCCTTTATCCACCCGGGTTGTTACTTCCTCAAAGAATTCGAGCAGATTCGTTAAACAGGACTTCCCCTTCACAAAACCATGCTGGTTCTGTCCGATGAAGTCATGTTTATCCAAGTGCCCCGTTAGTGTTTCTTTAATAATTGTCTCTAACATTTTACCCACCACCGATGTTAGACTAACCGGTCTATAGTTACCCGCCTTCTGTTTACTTCCTTTTTTAAATATAGGTGTTACATTGGCCATTTTCCAATCCACTGGGACCGTTCCTGCCTCCAGGGAGTTTTGGAAAATTATCACCAATGCATCCACAATCCCCACCGCTATCTCCCTCAAGACCCTTGGATGTAATCCATCAGGCCCAGGGGATTTATCCTCCTTCAGTCTCATTAATTTCCCTAATACCACCTCCTTGGTGATCTTAATAGTATTTAGCTCCTCCATTCCTACCGCCCCCTGTTTATCCAGCGTTGGAATATTTTTTGTGTCTTCTATGGTGAAGACTGATACAAAATACTCGTTTAATGCCTTTGCCATTTCCATGTTCCCCACCAACAACTCTCCAGTCTCACCCTCCAATGGACCAACGTTCACCTTAGCCACCCTTTTTCTTTTTATATAGCTATAAAAACTCTTACTATTAGTTTTTATGTTGTTCGCTAAATTCCTTTCATAGTCTATTTTCCCCGTCTTAATTAATCTCTTAGTTATTTTTTGCTGACCTTTAAATGCTTCCCAATCCTCTACCCTCCCACTATCTCTGGCTACCTTATATGCCCTTGCCTTCAGCCGAATACTATCCTTTATAGTTTTACTGAGCCATGGCTGACTGTTCTTACCCTTACCCCTTTTTTTCTTCATAGGAATAAATTTTTCTTGAAGGTTATACAGTATACCCTTAAACGTACACCACTGCTCATGTACCGTCTTATTCTTGAGTCTGCTATCCCAGTCAACTTTGATCAGCTCAGTCCTCATACCTTCATAATCCCCCTTATTTAGACTAAGCACCCTAGCCTGAGTTTCAACCTGCTCCCCTTCTATTTGAATATGGAATTCGACCATATTGTGGTCACTTGTTCCCAACGAGTCCCTAACTATGACATTTTTAATTAATCCTGCTTCATTACACAGGACCAGATCCAAGATTGCCTCCCCCCTTGTCGGTTCTGTGACATACTGTTCTAGGAACCCGTCTCTAATACATTCTATAAACTCTTCCTCTAGTCTACCCTGCCCAGTTTGGTTTGCCCAATTAATATGAAAATTGAAGTCCCCCATGATTACAGCAGTTCCCTTTTTACATGCGTCAACTATTTGCAGATTTATGTTCTGACTAACAGCGTCACAGCTATTTGGAGGTCTATAAATTACACCCACTAGTGTTTTTTTCCCCTTATTATTCTCTATCTGTACCCAAGCTGTTTCACTATCCTGATCCTTCAACGCAATATCCTTCCTCTCTATTGCCGTTATTCCCTCCCTTATTAAAAGGGCCACCCCTCCTCCCTTTCTTTCCTGTCTATCTTTCCTAATTGTCGAGTACCCCTCTATATTTAACTCCCAGTCCTGATCCCCTTGCAGCCATGTCTCCGTAATGGCCACGATATCATAACTATATATACTTAATTGCACCGTTAATTCATTTATCTTATTACGAATACTCCGTGCATTTAGATAAAGCACTTTCAGATGATTTTTACTACCCTTCCTTTCCGTTTTTGCCCCTTTTACATCTAGAGCTTTATCTTCACACATTCTGTCTCCTGTCACATTTTGACTTTCCGCTTCCCCACTGATACCCTGCTCTATTTCCTCTACCCCTGCCGTTATTACCCCCCTTGATACCTCCCCCCCGCTACTTAGTTTAAAGACCTCTCTACTGCCCTAGTTATATGATTTGCCAGGACCCCAGTCCCAGCACCGTTCAGGTGAAGTCCGTCCTTACAGAACAGATCCCCCCTGTCCCAGTACTGGTGCCAGTGGCCCAAGAAACCAAACCCATTATTCCCACACCAGTCTTTGAGCCACGCATTTAGCTTTTTAATTTTACGTACCCTCGCCGATTTGGCCCGTGGCTCAGGTAGCAATCCGGAGATCAGTACCCTCGAGGTTCTGCTTTTTAATTTATTCCCTAACTGCTCAAACTCCTTCAGCAGATCCTCCTTCCGCGTCCTTCCTATGTCATTGGTCCCCACATGGACCACGACCACTGGATCCTCCCCCTCCCTCTGCAAATTTCTCTCCAGCATCGCAGAGATATCCTTAACCCTAGCACCGGGTAGGCAACACAGCCTTCGGGACATGTTCTGCTGGCCGCAGAGAACCTTATCTACCCCCCGAATAATACTATCCCCTATCACTACGGCATTTCTTCTAACTCCCCCCTCTTGAATGGCCTCCTGATCCACGGTGCTGCAGCCAGGTTGCTCATCCCTCCCACAGCCCCTGATCCCGTCCTTACATTGAGTAAGAGCCTCGGTCATGCTCGTCAGGGACAAGGGCTGTGGCTCCTGCCGCATCTCCTCCTGGTTCCCCCTACCTGCCTCGCTTATGGCCACACCTTCCTTTCCTTGCTCACTGCCTACTGAATTAGTTAAACTGGTCGGTGTGACCATCCCCTGGCACAAAACATCCAGGTAATACTCCCCCTCCCTGATGTACCGCAGCGTATGAAGTTGGGTCTCCAGCTCATCAATGCGGAGCTGGAGTTCCTCTAGCCTCAAACACTTACTGCAGCTGTAGGGATCTTCTACATCAATGGTGTCGACAAATTCCCACATCTCGCAGTATTGGCACATCTCCTGGCCGCCCATCTTATATAAGTAATTAACTGGTCCTATTTAAGAATCCCCTACTGTATTGATACACCCCTTATTTATATAATCCTACCTCCTATAAATGGGAAAGTACTCACCCCAGCCGTAAATTACCTACTGGTTTGGCTGTCTAGTGGTAATTCCGTCCGCTCTTCCTGTCTGGTCCACTGCTCCCTTGCAGTGCGTGGCAAACCTCTTTGCCTCTGTTAGTCTCTGTTAGTCTCTCGAGCCGCGGCTCCGTCCGTCCTCCCTCGGCGACAGCACCTGTGGCACCGCGGTCGTGACGTCCCTTCCGTTCCTGCAGAGCCTTCCTGTCCTGGGCGGAGTCTATGTCCACTGGTTCTTGATTCCCTTCTCTCCTCCCACTTGGGCTAGAGCCAATCAGTCGTATCTCTTGCTTAGCTCCTGCTGTTGTTGCTCCCAAATCTACAGCAGTTCTGAGTGGAGCAGTTCTGCTCCAGGTGGGACAGTGTAGCATGGAGGGCTGTGGCTACAGCGTCCTCTGTGGATCTGTTCGCTCTATACGCAAACTGATGGGGGTCAAAGCTTCGGGGCAGGAGTGATCTGATGTGACCCCGGACCAGTTTTTCAAAGCACTTCATCACCACTGGTGTGAGTGCGACTGGCCGGTAGTCGTTGAGGCTGGAGATGTGGGTTTTTTTGGGCAAGGGGACTATGGTGGAGGACTTCAGACAGGGTGGGACAGTGGACTGGGCCAGAGACTGGTTGAAAATCCTCGTAAAGACTCCAGCCAGCTGGCTGCGCAGTCCTTCAGCACGCGTCCAGAGACGCCGTCGGGTCCAGCAGCCTTCCTCGGATTGATGGCCCGCAGCGTGGGCCTCACCTCATGCTCCTCTATTTTGAGGGTTAAGCTGCTGTGGACCATGTGGTGTGATGTGGCTGTCTCTGGTGGCTCCACTTCAAAGCGAGCAAAGAAGAGGTTCAGCTCCTTTGCCAACGAGGCGTCACCTTCAGCAGCTCCAAGGTTGGTCTTGTAGTTGGTGAGATACTGGACCCCCTGCCACACCTGCCTGCTGTTATTACTGTCCAGGTGGTCCTCTATCCTCCTCCTGTAGTCTGATTTGGCCTCTCTGATGGCTCTCTTCAGGTTAGCTCGGGCCGTGCTGTATAAAGCCCTATCGCCAAACCTAAAAGCGGTGTTCCTCTCTTTTAACAGCCGCTGGACCTCCCGGGTCATCCAGGGCTTCTGGTTGGGGTAGACCCGGATGCGTTTGTCCACTGTGACACTGTAATGGTATGCTTATAAATAGATTGTTCTCTTACTGATTCAAGTTGCTGGAAAATCAAAACAAAGAATTGAGGAATTGAATGGGAAACTGGTTAAAAACATCAATTCAAAATATTTTTCTCTTTGTTACCCCTACTAAACATGCTGATGAAATTCATTTGATGGAGATTAGAATTGCAAAGCTGTTCAGAAATATCTGTAGAAAAAATTGATTTATTTTGGTTGGGGGAAGATTTGACATTTCGAACAGGTTCAAGCTCTGATAGAATCATGAAACAAGAAATGTATCGGCCTGAAATTATACAGGAGAAAACTGCTGATCTGATTGGCAGTTGCTCTTTGCAGAATTTGTACATTTTACCCATTTTGAATTCAGTTGTCATGATTCAGTTTATCAGTAGCAGTTGAAAAATGATGTGACAAGCCCGGTAGTCTTGTCAGTATCCTGTGCAACTGTATATTTGGATGAATGTCTGCCATTCTTATCTAAATTTCAGATAAATGAAGGAATGATATTGAAATAAATGCTACATTCAAGATGCAGAGGATGTATGAGTGTGAAATAGAAAAGGAAGCATGGCAAAATTGCTTTAGAATATATGCATTCTTTAGATATACGTATTATTTAATTTAGCTCATCGTGGCTCTTTTGCCCTACTGTAATTAATTATCACTCTTTAATTGAATTCCTTCACACACTATTCATTTTGTCATTTAGGTGTTCTTTTTCCCTTTCCCATCAATCGTTATGTTTTCCATTTATAAATTGCTTAATTTCTGATGAAATATCATCTAAAATGATAAGCCACATGTGGCTATTTGGAATCATTCAAATGAAATGGTGAAAGTCCAGGGACAAGATAAGAAAATACTGAATGTCTAAAGTTATCAAGTTTGGATAAGGGAAAAGAGGGATAAGTAAAGATAGCTAGCAGGTATAGAGAACTGAAAGAAAGAGTACAGGAAGTCAAATCAAGTTGAGAAAGGGAAAAAATGGAGAGGGTGCTTAAAAAGAAAGTAGGAAGGCAAAGGGCTGCAATGTGGGCAAGTTTAGGATAAGTGAAAAAACATTTTTAAGTGCATATCAAGGGCACAGGGTAATTGGGGAAGGGATTGGGCCTTTCAAGGACCTGACGGCAATCTGCATTGACCACCTGTAGATGAGAGCTTAAATGCGATATTAACTGAATAAACCCAAGGGCTTTTGAAAATATTCCAGGCTGCCACAGGAGATGATGGAGCCTGGGAGACATTCCATTGTTTAATATTTCTCTGGCCCATTCCACCAACCAGTCCAGATCTGCTGGAATTATATCACTATATATTGAACTACAATGTACATTCTTGTGCAAATTAATTGAATCAAGCATACATTCGGATATAAGAAGTCAAAATACGTTACAGGACTATATTTTATTCATTATCATCACACCATTATATCTTTAGCACATTATATGTCCACCATGTTCTTTATCAAGTCTTTGACGGCTTTGTATGGATCGACCAGATTCTGACAGTTTCCGAGTATTTTTTCATCTTGATGCCACAGCTGAATTATGGCCTTGAAGAGCTTTTGTCTTGTAGTACACCCCTTTCCTTTCAGTCTCTCCTTGATAATAGACCACAGATTCTCAGTTCAGGTCAGGCGAGTTACCAGGCCAGTCCAAGACATGTATCCCCTTCTGCTGGAAAAATTGTGTCACCATCTTTGGTGTGGCATGGTGCAAGGTCTTGCCAGAATATCTCGGTTCTTTCTGCAAATATATCCCATCACCATCTCCGACAACACTCTTCTCTGCAATACATTGTGGCCATCTCATCATTCCGGCAACTGTGTGCATCGAATCAAAACCGTGGTAGCTGAAACAACCATAGAATAACATCTCAGATACTTCCTACTTTCCTAAATCAGCATGGTCTCATCTCTTGGAGTCTTCGTCCTTTTGCTGCTGCACCTATCCATCCTCTTGAGCAATCCTGATCTGGTTTTGGATCCTTGCTACCTACCAACTTCGCATTCTCTCACTGGGACTATGAGAAATGTTGGTGCAAAGTTATGATCTTTGTTTACCTCCTTGGAGTGTTTAGTTTGGTTTATTTTAGAGATACAATTCGGAAACAGGACTTCCGGCGCACCTAGTCCGCACCGCCCAGCGATCCCTGCACATTAGCACTTCGCTACACACTAGGAACAATTGTTTTTACATTCATACAATTATACCAAGCCAATTAACCTACAAACCTGTACGTCTTTGGAGTGTGGAAGGAAGCCGAAGATTTCGGAGAAAACCCACGCAGATCACCGGGAGAAAGTACAAACTCCGTGCAGACAAGCACCCAAAGTCATAAGGTCATAAGTGATAGGAGTAGAATTAGGCCATTCGGCCCATCAAGTCTACTCCACCATTGAATCATCGCTGATCTATCTCTTACTCCTAACCCCTTCTCCTGCCTTCTCCACATAACCTCTGTCACCTGTACTAATCAAAAATCTATCTCTGCCTTAAAATTATCCACTGCCTTGGCTTCTACAGCCTTCTGTGGAAAAGAATTCCACAGATTCACCACCCTCTGACTAAAGAAATTTCTCCTCATCTCCTTCCTAAAAGAACGTCCTTTAATTCTGAGGCTATGACCTTTGCTGGCTCGAAGGGCCGAATGGCCTACTCCTGCACCCATTGTCTTTTGTCTATAGTCTTAGACTCTCCCACTAGTGGAAACATCTCCACATCCACTCTATCGAAGCCTTTCATTATTCTGTATGTTTCAATGAGGTCCCCACTCATTCTTCTAAACTCCAGCGAGTACAGGCCCAGTGCCGACAAACGATCATCAGAGGTTAACCTCATTCCTGGGATAATTCTTGTAAATCTCCTCTGGACCCTCTCCAGAACCAGCACATCCTACCTCAGATATGGTGCCCAAAATTGCTCACAATATTCCAAATACGGCCTTACCAGCGCCTTATAGAGCCGCAGCATTACATCCCTGTTTTGTATACAAGCCCTCTTGAAATAAATGCTGGCATTGAGTTTGCTTTCTTTACAACCGAGTCGACTTGCAGATTAACTTTTTGGGAATCCCTGCACCAACACTCCCAAGTCCCTTTGCACCTCCGATTTCTGGATTCTCTCCACATTTAGAAAATAGTCTACATCTTTATTTGCCACCTCCAACGTGACCCCACCACTCGCCACATCTTCCCATCTCCCCCCATATCTGCCTTCCCCAAAGACTGCTCCCTCCATGACTCCCTTGTCAATTCTTCCCTTCCTTCCCGTACCACCCCCTCCCCGGGCACTTTCCCTTGCAACCGCAAGAAATGCAACACTTGTCCCTTTACCTCCCCCCTCGACTCCATTCAAGGACCCAAGCAGTCGTTCCAGGTGCGACAGAGGTTTACCTGCATCTCCTCCAACCTCATCTATTGCATCCGCTGCTCTAGATGTCAGCAGATCTATATCGGTGAGGCCAAGCGGAGGTTGGGCGATCGTTTCGCCGAACACCTCCGCTCGGTCCGCAAGAACCTACCTGACCTCCCGGTGGCTCAGCACTTCAACTATACCCCTCCCACTCCGAATCCGACCTCTCTGTCCTGGGTCTCCTCCATGGCCAGAGGAACACCGGAAATTGGAGGAACAACACCTCATATTCCGCTTGGGGAGTCTGCATCCTGGGGGCGTGAACATTGAATTCCCCCAATTTTGTTAGTCCTTGCTGTCTCCTCCCCTTCCTTAGCCCTCCTGCTGTCTCCTCCCATCCCCCAGCCTTCGGGCTCCTCCTCCTTTCTCTTTTCTTCTCCCCGCCCCCCCCACCCCCGATCAGTCTGAAGAGGGGTTTCCGCCCGAAACGTTGCCTTTTTCCTTCGCTCCATAGATGCTGCTGCACCCGCTGAGTTTCTCCAGCTTTTTTGTGTACCTTCGATTTTCCAGCATCTGCAGTTCCTTCTTAAATACATCTTTATTCCTACTGCCAAAATGCATGACACCACACTTTGCTACACTATATTCCATCTGCCACTTCTCTGCCCACTCCCAACCTGTCCAAGTCCTTTTGCACAGTTCATGCTTTCTCTACACTACCTGCCCTTCCACCTACTTTCATATAATCTGCAAAAACTTGGCCACAAAGCCTTCAATCCCCTCGTCCAAATCATTACTATACAACGTGAAGAATAGCGGCCCCAGCACCGACCCCTGCAGTACTCCGCTAATCACTGGCAGCGACCAGAAAAAGCCCGCTTTATTGCCACTTTTTGTCTTCTGCCATCCAGCCAACCTGCTATCCATGCTAGTATCTGTCCTTTGAAACCATAGGCTCTCATCTTCCTTAGTAGCCTTACGTGACACTTTATCAAAGGCTTTTTGAAAATCTAAGTAAAGAACATCTACATCATTTGTCTGTCCTGCTATTTACTTCTTCAAAGAATTCCAGCAAATTTGTCAAACAAGACCTCACCGTAACAAAGTCATGCTGACTTTGGCCTATTTTATCGTGAACTTCCAAGTAACCACATCCTTTATAATGAACTTTAAAATCTTACCAACCACCAAAGTCAGACTAACAAGCCATAGTTCCCAATATTCTGCTTTGCTCCCTTCTTGTGCAGCGGGGTAATATTGGCAATTTTCCAATCATCTGAGACCTCTCCTGCCTCTAGTGATTCTTGAAATATCATTGTCAATGCCTCCACAATCTCTAAAACCACCTCTTTCAGAACCCTAGGGTGCAGTCCATCCGGCCCTGGTGACCTATCCACCTTCAGTCCTTCCAGCTTCCCAAGCACCTTCTCCCTAGTAATAACCACTCCATTAACGTCCAACCCCTGACTCTTGAACTTCAGGCACATTGCTGGTGTCTTCCACTGTGAGGACTGATGCAAAAAAGTTATTCAACTCCTCTGCCATTTCTTTATTCCCCATTAACACTTCTCCTGCATCATTCTCCAGCAACCCAACTTCCACTCTGGCCTCTTTCTTACTCTTTATATAACTGAAGAAACTCTTGCTATCCTCATATTATTGGCTAGCTTACCTTCGTATTTCATCTTTTCTCCCCGTATTGCCTTTTTAGTTATCTTCTGTTGTTCTTTAAAAGCTTCCCAATCCTCTAGCTTCCCGTTAATCTTTGCAATTGTCTCTGCCCTCTCTTTTAGTTTTACACTGTCCTTGACTTCCCTTGTCAGCCACGGTCGCCTCTTTCTCCTCCTAGAATCTTCCTCTTTGGAATGAAAAGTCCTGCATCTTCCGGATTATTCTCAGAAATTCCTGCCATTGCTGTTCCACCATCATCCTTGCTTGGGTCCCTTTCCAGTCAACTTTGGCCAGCTCCACTCTCATGCCTCTGTGGTCCCCTTGGCTCAGCTGCAATTTCCAATGTCACTTTCTCCCTCTCAAATTGCAGATTAAAACTTATCATGTTCCGGTCACTACCTTCTAATGGTTCCTTAACTTTGAGTTTCTTTATCAAATCCAGTTCATTACATAACACTGAATCCAGAATTGCCTTTTCCCTGGTAGGCTCCACTACAAGCTGTTCTAAGAATCTACCTCAGAGGCACTCTACAAATTCCCTTTCTTGCCATCTAGTACCAACTTTATTTTTTCCAGTCTATCTATACATTGAAATCTTCCATGACTGCTGTAGCATTGCCTTTTTTACATGCCAATTTTATCTCCTGATGTAACATGTACCCTATATCCTGGTTACTGTTTGGAGACCAGTAAATAACTCCCATTCGAGTATTTTTACCCGTATAATTTCTCAGTTCTATCCACAATGACTACATCTTCTGATCCTATGTCACCCCTCGCTAAGGACTGAATTTCATTCCTAACCAACAGAGCTCCACACCTCCTCTGCCCATCTTTCTGTCTGCACGGGAGACCCGACCTTTTCTTTGTCGGGTCTCCGTTGTCGTTGGGGCTGCAACGAGGAGCGGCCTCCAACAGGAAGACCGGGGGCTGTGATGCCTCCTACTCACCTCACCGTCGTGGAGCTGGCCGAGTCCAGAGCGGGTGGAGCTGTGGTGGACGCTGCTGCGACCCGACCCCCGGAGATTCGGTGGCTGCAACTGCGGGTTTGGCGGGCAGTGACACCGGGAGCCCGCGGGTCCCTGGGGGGAGACCGTTTTTCAGGGCTTCCGCAGCGGCGACTTCTCCCGCCCGAGTTGCGGGGTTGAAGAGCTCCTGGAGCGGGGCCTTACAGCACCGCCCCGCGCGGCTTGGAATGGCGGCGGGTCTCTGCGAGCGCATGCAGGGGGCTTTAACACCAAGACCCGGTGTGCGACCTTGCATCACCCGGCGGGGCTTTAATGGCCACGGGACAATCGCCATCGCCCGCCGGGGGCTTTGACTCTGACTCTGACATCGGGGGGGGAGAGTGCAGTGGAGAGAGAAGTTTTTTTGGCCTTCCATCACAGCAATGTGATGGATGTTTATGTAAATTATGTTGTGTCTTGGGTCTATTTGTTTGTAATGTATGGCTGCAGAAACGGCATTTCGTTTGGACCTCAAGGGGTCCAAATGACAATAAATTGAATTGTATTGTATTGAATTGTATTGTATTGTATTGTATTTCCGATAGGACATATAACCCTGAATATTCGTTTCCCAGCTCCAATCCTCTTGTAGCCATATCTCCGTAATGTCTTCATCATCATATCTACCGATTTCCAACAGTGCTACAAGCTCGTCCACTTTATTCCTTTTGCTACGCTCATTCAAACATAATTCCTTCCATTCGTTGTTGACCATCCCTCCTCTCACAACCATCCTGATTTTACCCGACCTTACTCTCCTCCCTTTTTAAACTTTCTGTCCTGTTATTTCTGGAGAGTTCTGTGACCTTTCATGAACTCTCTTTCCTGTTATCTCCACGCATACGCTTCCACATTGTTAACTCCATCACCCACTATTTAAACCCACCCATGTAGCACTCCAGCAAACCTGCCTGCCACAATGTAGGTCCCCCTCCAGTTAAGATGCAGCCCGCCCCTTTTGTACAGGTTATCCCTGCCCCAGAAGAGATCCCAATGGTCGAGAGAACGAAATCCCTGCCCACTGTAACAACTCCTCAACCACACATTCAGCTCCCCTATCTGTGTGTTCCTACCCTCACTAACACGAGGTACTGGAAGCAAACCAAATTACCCTGAAGGTCCTGCTTTTCAGCCTCCTACCTAATTCTCTATACTCGTGTTGCAGAACCTCCTTCCTCTTCCTACATGCACAACTACTTCCGGCTGCTCCCTTTCCCTTTTAAGGATGTTCTGCAATCGTTCAGAGACATCTTGGATCCTGGCACCAGGGAGGCAACACACCATCGTTGCTCCTCTCCTGTTGCAGCAGAATCTCTTGTCTGCATCTCAGGCTATGGAGTCACCCACCACAGTTGCTCTGACTGACCTCGGTCTCTCTGGTTGAGCCTCCACACCAGGATTCGAGTCACAGACCTGTCTGCCGCTCAGACTGGAAGTGTTGTCTGCCCCGACAGCTTCCAAGAGGGTGGACCAGTTTTCAGGAGGTGCATCCACTGAGGTCTCCTGCACTCATTCAATCAGGATTGAACCCGGGTCTCTGTTGCCGTGAGGCAGAAGCTCTATCCCAGCGCCACCGTGCCACCCTCAAAATGGAGTGATATGACTGGTGAATGCAAAATGACCAGCAGAACCTTTTCTGAGATATTAACAGGAAAATATAAGAACAAATAGAAACTTGTCATTTGAAAAAATGGCAAAATCAGCCTGTGGTTCAATTAATTTGCAGAAGGATGTACATTTTACCCCACCACAAATAACAGCCTTTCCCTACTAATTCATGTTCCCATCTGAGCCAGTTTTCACTTTGCTGCTGTGGCCTCATTTATTCTTAGCGGCTTCATTCTTAGCGCCATTATGTAGTGCTTTATCAAAATGCTTTTTGGAAGAACATATATATCATATCAACTATATTTCCTTTATCAATCCTCTATGTAAGTTGCCAAGTCATACAGTGCCTTCCATAATGTTTGGGACAAAGACCCATCATTTATTTATTTGCCTCTGTTCTCCACAATTTGAGATTTGTAATTTAAAAACAAATCACATGTGGTTAAAATGCACATTGTCAGATTGTATTTAAGGCCATTTTTATACATTTTGGTTTCACCATGTAGAAATTACAGCTGTGTTTATACATAGTCCACCCATTTCAGGGCACCATAATGTTCAAGACACTGTCGAGGACTTCATAATGCAGAGAGCATTATAAACAGAGCGATTAAGCCTAGAAAGGGGAGGAGACTTCTCTCTGAGTTGAACCCAGGAAACTGAAGCAGGCTCACGTAGACTTAATATTTTCTTCAGGTTATTAACGACAGATAAATGGATGGGAAGGGTTTAGAGGGCTATGGGCCACATGCAAGCAAATAGGACTACCCCAAGACGCCAACTTGGACGGCACGGCTAAGCTGGGCCGAAGGACCTGTTTCCGTGTTGTACAGCACCATGACTAAGGCCTATCCAGTGGGATTGACATGTTTTGTATTTTTCCTTTCTAAAGATGCAGTGTATTTTGGTGACTATTGCACACTGCTGACCAGAAACGCCTTCAATACCCAGAGAGAAGGGATGGGCGGGTTAGGTGAGCAGGAGAGTGGGGTTGTTTGCAGTTGCACAGGGAGGGGGCAAGGGCGGTACAGTTCCCAGTCTCAGTTCCTGTTCTACCGAACGTGTGGACGTGGACGGGTGGCTTGGTTGGCGGCGGCCCATGGTGTGGCAGAGCCGGCGTGCCCGCTGACTCCTATCCCCCCCCCCCCCCCCCGGTCCGGGGCCACGCTGGGAGAGAGCCCCCGAGCACCTGCCCCGGGGCGACTGGCACTGACCTGCTGGCGTCGCCGACGTGAAGACGGTCTGAAGCCCCCGCGCCCGGTGCAATGGGCGGGGAGCTGGAGAGGGGAGGGAAGGGGTCACACACATGGCCGGGAAGCAGAGGAGTGTGGGTGGGGGTGGGGGTGGCGACAGACAAGGCCAACAATCAGATGGAGAAAGACAGAAACACCGACAATAGTGCATGATCTCTCTCGCGTTATGGCGGGTGATTGTCGCCTGCCCACTGTTTCTGATGCTAAAGCCTTGGGATCGTTGCCCTTCATGTTGGCGTGGAGGGGGAGGGGGTATTGTGCTGTTTGATCGCCCCCTGCTATCCCAGGGACAGGGAGACACAGCGGCTTTTGAGACTGGTGGGCAATCACTACCAAAGTGTCTGCCCACACAGTCAGTCCACCTCTCTTACACTTGTCTCCCGTAGTAAGTCACTCCAACCCCCCCTCCCCCCACTCCCCTCCCCTCCCCCCCACCTTTCCCTCCCAACTCCAGTCCCGTTCCGATCCCCTGGGAAACTGAAGGGAGCGACAATCAACTGCCACGCATACAAATAATGTCCTACACAAGAAAGGGCAGATGCTGGTCGACAAAAAGGAACACACAGTGCTGGAATAACAAAGACGCAGCAGAATTTTGGAAACGTCATCCCGTCATCCATTCCTTCTCTCTAGAGATGCTGCCTGTCCCGCTGAGTGACCATACTGAGGGAATTCCCACGTATATGAAGCAGAGAGAAACGTGAGTTCTACATGGCTCTGCCCGACTTTTGAGAATGGATTTGGTGGTTTGTTCCCACTCCCCCTCCCTGCCCACCCACCAATCCAACCAGCCGGACCCCTCCTCGTTACAGCGGCGGAAGCGATATTTCCAAGAGAATGGGGCAGAGAGCTGGGGCAGGGCTGGGATGGGAGCAGGGCAGATGAGGCGCACCAAAGGAACAAACAAGTTGATGGTTGCAAGGAGCAGGCGGCAGAGGTCTTGTGCCCCTGCGAGGTAGACCGCTGTTCCCCCTGCTAATGCACACACAGAAAGAGAGAGATGAGAGCAGAGGATGATCCCAGCCTAACCCAAGAGCTTTGTCACCCCAGACAGATTAAAGACGACTACGCACCCCCCCTCCCCTCCCCCCAACCTCCCTCCATCTGAACTCACGCCTGGGCACCAAAGCAGCTCAGGAGGCGAACTCTGAGCTCCGTCTCCCAACAATCTGATGTGCAATTGATGTGAAAGAACAGCGGCTGCGGCCGGCCGGTACCCGGCAAGGACTTCTCACACCCTCACACACGAAATGTGTGTGCGAATAAACAAAAACAAGGAATAAAACCAAAGCTCGGCTTGAAAGGCAACTAAAAATATATTCCGCTTAGAATGAGCAGGCGCGGAGACATCCGTCCACATTCAAAGATTTCATCTCCCATCTCCCCGCAGTGTGTCGACCTGGCAGTAAATTCAGAATGGAGCTGTCTTCTTTAACACTGTTGCTTCGCCGCCACCGCCTCCTTGCTGCACAATGGCAGCGAGTGCGGGGCCGAGATCCTGCCTAGTTTTTTTAAGTTCTGAAATTGAATAACTTTCAATACTGAATCAGAATATACTTACTGTATGAGATGCTGTCCAGCTCCTCTATTTGGTACTTAAAACAGACCTTAATTCACGGTTGGCTCAAGAGTAACTCGGGAGAGGAACTTGGTAACTCGGGAGAGGAACTTGGTACATCGCAGAAATGAGAAGTAAACGTCAAACTTAGACATACATGTGGGAACTCGTTTAAACTCGTAAACATAAACTTGGAATCTCATAGACAACCACGAGTGTGATTTTTTCTTTCACTCGGGATCACTCGTGGGTGGACTCGCACCGTGAAACAGGCCCATTAGGTGTGGATTTGTCAATGACCACTGTCAGCAGAAGACTTCATAAACAGAAGTACATAGGCTACACTGCAAGATGAAAACCACTAGTTAGCCGCAAAAAGAGGTTGGCCATTACAGTTTGCCAAGAAGTATTTAAAAGAGCAACCAAAGCTCTGGTAAAAGGTCTTGTGGACAGATGAGACAAAGATTAACTCATAATCAGAGTGATGGCAAGAGTAGGGAGGAGGAGGAGGAGAGAAGGATCTGCCCAAGATCCAAAGCATACCACCTCATCTGTGAAACACACGGTGGTGGGGGTGTTATGGCCTGGGCATGTATGGCTGCTGAAGGTACTGGCTCACTTATCTTCATTGATGATACAACTGCTGATGATAATGAATTCTGATGTGTATAGACACATCCTATCTGCTCAAGTTCAAACAAATGCATCAAAACTCATTGGCCGGCGGTTCATTCTACAGCAAGACAATGATCCCAAACATACTGCTAAAGCAACAAAGAGGTTTTTCAAAGCTAAAAAATGGTAAATTCTTGAGTGGCCAAGTCAATCACCTGATCTGAACCCAATTGAGCATGCCTTTTAGAAACATAGAAACATAGAAAATAGGTGCAGGAGTAGGCCATTCTGCCCTTCGAGCCTGCACCACCATTCAATATGATCATGGCTGATCATCCAACTCAGTATCCCGTACCTGCCTTCTCTCCATACCCCCTGATCCCCTTAGCCACAAGGGCCACATCTAACTCCCTCTTAAATATAGCCAAATGAACTGGCCTCAACTACCTTCTGTGGCAGAGAATTCCAGAGATTCACCACTGTGTGAAAAATGTTTTTCTCATCTCGGTCCTAAAAGACTTCCCCCTTATCCTTAAACTGTGACCGCTTGTTCTGGACTTCCCCAACATCGGGAACAATCTTCCTGCATCTAGCCTGTCCAACCCCTTAAGAATGTTGTAAGTTTCTATAAGATCCCCCCTCAATCTTCTAAATTCTAGCGAGTACAAGTCGAGTCTATCCAGTCTTTCTTCATATGAAAGTCCTGACATTCCAGGACTTATTATTCAGGCATGCTGAAGAGAAACCTGAAGGGGACTAGCCCCCAAAACAAGCATAAGCTAAAGATGGCTGCAATACAGGCCTGGCAGAGTATCACCAGAGAAGACACCCAGCAACTGGTGATGTCCATGAATCGCAGACTTCAAGCAGTCATTGCATAAAAAAGGATATGCAACAAAATACTAAACATTACTTCTTTCATTTACATTACATTGCTGTGTCTCAAACATTATGGTGCCCTGAAATGGGAGGACTATGTATAAACACTGCTGTAATTTCTACATGGTGAAACCAAAATGTATAAAAATGCCATTTATTAAAATCTGACAATGTGCACTTTAACCGCATGTGATTTTTTTTCTATTACAAATCTCAATTAAATTAGTTTAGTTTGGAGATACAGCACGGCCCACCACTCTTCTTCTTGCGTATGGCATGCACAACCTAAAGTTGTAGGTCAACCTGTTCTATTTGATCTTGTTTGTGCACGTCGGGTTGATTGCATTAGTCGAAATAGGGTGGACCACGTGAAGGTTGCAATCTCCCACCCCGTACATTAACACTATCCTCTGACCCACTAGGGACAATTTTTACATTTATTAATTAACCTACATTTAACCTACAAACCTGTACCTCTTTGGAGTGTGGGAGGAAACCAAAGATCTTGGAGAAAACCCACGCAGGTCACGGGGTGAACGTACAAGCTCCGTACAGTCACCACCTGTAGTCGGGATCAGACCCGGGACTTCGGCACTGCATTCGCTGCAAGGCAGCAACTCTACCGCTGTGCCACCGTGTCTGCCATTTGTCCCAAACATTATGGAGGGCACTGTATGTTCAAGTGAATGCTAATTTAAAAAATTGTCTCTAGTTATGAACAATATTTTAAACAAGGATGTAACATTTACAGTTCTTCACTTCTCAAGCACCACACTTGAATCTGTTGATGTTTGAAGGGCTCAGGGCTTCAGCAGTTTTCTCCCTTAACTTTCCTAGTAGCCAAGGTTATATCTCTTCTTGACAAGACTTCAATGCCTTGTTGGTACCTTTGAGAGTCTAGAGTGTGTTATTGTCATATTTCCCAAAATGGAACAATGACATTCTTACTTGCAGCAGCACAACAGGTATGCAACACAGTACTCTGTAAAACCAATAATAAGCAACAAAATTAATAAAAAGACAATTAAATGGACAATAATAGTGCAAAATACAGAAATATTTTCCCTGTCTATATAGTTTGGAGCCTATTTGGCAGTTGTAGGGCTTAATAACCTGATGGTTGTGGGGAAAAAGTTACTCCTGAACTTGGATGTTACAGTGTTTATGCTTGAATACCTTCTTCCTGATAGCAGTAATGAAATGAGAGTGTGGCCAGGGTGGTGTGGGTCTTCGATGATGCTGGCTGTCCTGTTGAGGCAGCGACTCTTGTAGATTCCTTTGATGGTGGGGAGATCAGAGCAAGAGCATAGATCATCAGAGATATGCATCCAAAGAATTTGAAGTTTTTGACATTCTCTAACACCTAAAGATGTGTTTGTGGATCCTCATTCTTCCTCTTCCAAAGTCCACAGTCGGTTCCTAGGTCTTACTGACATTGTTCTGTTGTTCTTCAGCTTTTGGCCAGTCAATCGATTTCCCTGCCATATTCCACATCGTTATCTGAAATTCATCCAACAATGGTGGTTTCATCAGCAAACTTGAAGATGGAGTTGGAACTTTGTCCAGCTACAGTGTATAGAGTGAGTAGAGCAGGGGGTTGAGTAGGCAGCCTTGAGGTGCTCCCGTGCTGATGGTTATCAAGGAGGAAGTATTAAAGCAAATTTGTACAGATTGTGGTCTCTTGAAAACAGTAAAAATCTGTCAATATTTGCAGAGTAAATAACCGCAAACTTTTAAAATTGTAACTAAATTAGTACCGGAAAAAAAACGGGAAGTAACAAACGGGGAAAAGCAATGTTAGAAACATATTTTTAAATTAAAAACGCGTTGTCTTTAAAATTAAATGTTATCTTTAAGAATTAGTACATTTTGGTGAGACACCGGAAAGTCTTTAAAGAACAAAAAATGCAACGTTTTCGAAATTAAACCAAAATGAAGTTCAATTGGACTCTTATCTTTAGAGATGTGGAAGTCAGCATTAAGCCTCGTTCATCAAAGTGATATAATAATGGTTCAGAAAGTTCTGGAAAAGTTTGTGAGTGCTCGTGAGCATTCGTGACCTCGGAAGCCCTCGGAAGCGCTCGGGAGCTGCAGTACAGAGCCCACTTGCTCGTTCTTTCTGCGTCTTTTGAAGAACCGGGGGGGGTGAGGGGGGAGGGAGGAGGAGGGGGTGACGTCACTCGCTGTGCATGGAACATAGGGCAGCAGGCCGCGAGGAGCATAGCCATTGTGATGTCATCAGCGAGACCATCTTGTTTATTTTCCAAGTTATTCAAAATGTTTGAACATTTTCATAAATAACTCGAGAAATAATGCATGAAATTTTCAGATAAGGCAATTTTTGACATCATGGCGTAAATCTCTATCAGAATGTGTAAAAATCTCACCGTTAGCGCGTCGTGTTTTCGAGGAGATGTGAAACGCACACGAACATCGCACGCACGCACGCACGCAAGCACACACGCACGCACACACACACACACACACACACACACACACACACACACACACACACACACACACACACACACACACACACACACACACACACACACACACACACAAATACACACATATCCAAGATCAGAGTTTTATAAGTATAAAAGATTAAACTTTGCTGCTAGTACAAAGCTGGGCAGCACATAGACGTTGAGGAGCATGCAGATAGACTTAAGAGTGTGGTAGATAGGAGAAATGTCCTTACCTGAGAGTGGTGAATCTTTTGAAATGTACTTACCAAGTGGGCTGTGGAGACCTCCCTCTTGAGAGATAGAGAATTACTGCAGAAAAGGAGGCCTGGTGTGTAAAAGCACTACAACCTCTAACTTTCTAACTCGTGGGAGAGACTGTTACCAACTAATTAAAGATAACCATTGGGAATTAGATATACCGTGGATTCAAACTCTAATGTATAATTGTTTGTCACTGTATCTGAATATTTGCACATGATTTTGCTCAGTCCTGATTTTGTAGGTTGTCTCAGACTTTGCTTTAACCCTTCATGCTTGATGCTGTGATAAAATATGTTTTTGAATGCTTGTTTTAACTATTCCTAGTACATCTTCATCGAACTATATGAAATGCCATTTAATGTTTTTTTTTGTTTCTGATACCAATACAAATTTAATCATTAATTTATGAAATCTCTCTTGTATGTTACATATTTTCTCAAATCAATATGAATAACAGAGGTTATGTAGTTGATCATTGTTAAAACTGGCTATGGAGTATTTATATCCGTATCTCATATGTTGCACAAGTACAATAACTTTCCTGTACTATAATCAACTATTTTTATTTGATTATTGTAACCTATTGGTTGTTATCGTCAATTGGTGACAATTTCACCATAGAGTCTGAAGGTTGTGAGTTTAAAACCTTCCACAGATCCCTGAGCACAATAATCTACCTGATTACTTCAATTCAATATTGAGGAAAGTGTACTGGCAAAGTTACTTTATTGAAACGTTTTTGAAATTAGAAGTACCTTGCACCCTGTATATTAAACAGTAGATGTAAAAAACTTTACTTTTTGCAGTTTTAATATGTATTGAATTTATAACATTTATTATCTTCAGTTTTACAGTGTGCACACTCTATCACTTTGCCGTGAATAACAGTTTTGCCTGATGTTAGAGACTTGAAATGGTTGAAACCAGTATTAATGGCATCACAATAGATGAAGGTAACACCCACTCTTCTGATGGAAGAATGGCAAGAATATTGGCTTTCTATTTGAGAGGGGGAAAAAGCCCAGTCATTTTGTTGATACTCTATCATTAATGTTTTATTCACAGATATGGCATAGCAATGTCAACTAACTGCTGGCCCATCAATTCATCAGCTTACTGTCTATCATCAGTAGAGTAATGGCAGATTCCTTCAAGTGCTCCTCAGGTTATTTTTAAAGTACTTGTACAGATGATCCTTTTTTCCTGCCTCAGCTGTCAGAAACATAGTTTTCTACCCTGATGCTTTCAACAGCAATCCCTCAATGCTTGGATCTCAAGGATTTCAACATTGCAATTTTCTTCAGGAACCAGCTGGTCAATAATCTCAACTGGTACAAGGTGCTTGAGCTACTTAATGTGCTTTAAATGAAAGAGTTGTGGAAGAACGATGTAGATTGTCAGTGTGCGGCATGACACGTTGAATTTATTGAGACTCAAGATTATTTGAAAAATAAAGATTAATAGCCTAGTGATAGCCTCATTTCAGTGAGAGCCATTCTTGAAGAAGTGGATTTGCTCATTTAATTCCCACATGGTAATTTGCCTCAACAGTAGTATTGTCCAGCAATATTCAGAATTCTCCTTCAGAGAAAGGAGCCACCTCCAACAATTCAGCCACCTCCAACAGGATCCCACTACTAATAATTTCTACTCATGTCCACCCCTTTCCACTTTCCGCAGAGATCATTCCCTCCGCAACTCCCTGGTTAAATATTCCACCCAAACCGCCTCCTCCCCAGGTACCTTCGCCTGCAACCTGTCCCTATACCTCCTCCTTTGTTCCATTCAAGGACCCCAACTGTCCTTTCAGGTGAGGCAGAGGTTCACTTGCACCTCCTTCAACCCCATTTAGTGTATCCACTGTTTCAGGTGTGTACTCCTATATATTGGTGAGGCCAAGCGCAGGATCGGCGATCATTCCACTGAACACCTTTGCTCAGTCCGCCTAGGCCTATGCAATCTCCCTGTTGCTAAACATGTTAACTCCCCCTCCCATTCCCATACTGACCTTTCTGTCCTGGGCCTCTTCCACTGCCAGAGGCCAAACATAAATTGGAGGAACAGTACCTCATATTTCGCATGGGCAACTTACAACCCAGCAGCATGAATATTGATTTTACTTCGGAGTCACGTGAGTGACTACGTGAAGACCCTGCCAGCACGCGTGCGCGACATTGCGTCTCACGCAGTGTAACAGCGACGGGCGGGGGTGGAGCGCTCCCGAGGGAAAAATTCAAACGGACCTAGACAGGTAAGGAAAAATTAAAGTTGTATTCTTCCCCTTGCTGTGCTTTATGTTACAGCACGTTGGACAAGGGGAAGAAAAAACGGACCTGGACCGCAGGCTGCCGCGGGGAACCAGGCAATTCCCAGCAGCCGACAGCCACGAGCTACCAGCGGCTCCAGGACCGCAGGCTGCGGGGAACCAGGTAGGTCCCGGCAGCCGACACCAGAGACGTCCAGCGGCTCCAGGACCGCAGGCTGCCGCGGGGAACAAAGCAGTTCCCGGCAGCCAACACCACTAACGTCCAGCGCCTCCAGGACTGCAGGCTGCGGGGAACCAGGAATGTTCCGGCAGCCAACAGCCATGGGCAAACAGCGGCTCCAGGACCGCAGGCTGCGGGGAATCAGGAAGGTTCTGGCAGCCCACAGCCATGGGCAAACAGTGGCTCCAGGACCGCAGGCTGCGGGGAACTAGGGAAAGTTCCGCAGCCCACAGCCATGGGCAAACAGTGGCTCCAGGACCGCACGCTGCGGGAAACTAGGGAAAGTTCCGCAGCCCACAGCCATGGGCAGCCAGCGCCTCCAGGACCGCAGGCTGCAGGAAACTAGGGAAAGTTCCGCAGCCCACAGCCATGGGCAGCCAGCGCCTCCAGGACCGCAGGCTGCGGGAAACTAGGGAAAGTTCCGGCAGCCGACAGCCATGGGCAAACAGCGGCTCCAGGACCGCAGGCTGAGGAACTAGGAAGGTTCATGCAGCCGACAAGCCATGGGCAAACAGCGGCTCCAGGACCGCAGGCTGTGAGGAACTAGGAAGGTTCATGCAACCGACAGCCGGGTACGACCGGCGCAGGCTGAGCCTAGCACCGCGAGCTGTATACCTGGAAACAACACAGCGGGCTGCAGGCAAGCAGGAGTCGGTACGGCCGATAGACTCAGGGAGTCCGGCCAGAAGGATGCACTGCCCAAGGGCAGTGAACGTGACCGTTGGCGTGGTTACTAAGGTCCACTTACCGACTCCAAGCTGAATCCAGCGCCATGAGTCGTACAACTCAAAGCAGCGCAGCAGGCTGGAGGCAAAGCCCAGCAGGATTCAGCCCGGCCGATCATACTCATCTGAGTCCGGCCGAAGGGGCGCGCTGCCCGAGTGCAGCAGAGGTCCGCCTGTGACTTGCTCCGGGAGATGGAGCAAGCTCACTATAGGAGTCTTCGCACTCCCACAACGGCACCTTATCGGGCTGGGCTGGTCCGGAAGAAGGGGACGTGGCTGAAGAAAACGGCAGTGTGCAGGGGGTGCAGAATCCTAAGGAGCTACTGGAAGTGATCACCAAAATTACGGATCAACAAAAAGTACCATTACAGACCAGGCTGGCGGCCAGCATCGACTACCTGTACTTCCATCTTCTGCAGGAACAGGCAACAAAATTACGCAGAAGTATAGGCCTCCTGTGAACTTTACTTCGTTTTAAAAATGCCTGCAGCAAACAATGCGATCTGGGGGTACAGTGGGACTGGCACAAAAACCCAGGAGGTCAAACTACAGAAGATTTCAAAACTACTGACAGCGGGCATATCATTGGTTGCTCGCCCAGACGATGGTACAGAGATGACAAGCGTCATCAGTAACGACAGCACCCCTATGCATCCACCAGCAGGTATCAACACTCGAAAGCTCGAGGGTCGCGCAGCACCACGAAGTTCCTTTTTAGGCCAAGGCCCAGAGCGACCCTCATGGAAAACATGGCAACCTCGCACTCCGGCGCCTCTTCCGGAGAAGAGGCAGAAATTGAAGAAAGGGACATACCACCGGAAACCAGGTAAGTAGGTGGATCTGGTTCCTTCCAGAACACAAAGGTGTACGACCTGTACTAACAGGGGGAATATTACACTTGCTTTGGGAGACATGGAGGGATCATTGTCGATACCAAAAACGTAACTGGATGGGGCAACTATGGCAGGGTATAGCGTTGCCTAATGGGCTAACTTCAGCCCCAAGAATTTTCACCAAGATATTAAAACGGGCCTTGACAATATTAGAAACAAAAACATATTGTCATGGCATATCTTGATGATATATCAATTGTGGGGGAAATCAGCAGTGGATCTAGCTAAATCAGCAGTTTTAGCTACCAAACATTGGGTGAAACTCTGGGGTCATCTCCATCCAGATAAATCTAAGTTGACGGCATCCACAACTGGACTTTCTGGGATTTACAATTAACGTTATCCATATGTCTGTAACATTGCCAAAGAGTAAAGCAGACTTGGTGGAAGCCTACAACAAAATTAATTACTAAAAACACTGGTGTTGGGTGCGATTTATGGGCTAAAAGCCTACTGCTAACAATGCACCATCTGCATGTCCGCCTACAAATTGATAATATCACAATGGTGGCATATATTAATCATATGGGAGAAAAGATCGATATCATGTGTCAATCTGGCCAATATATTTGGCTATGGCGTGTTAACATACATATTTGGCTATCAGCAAACTTACCTACCAGGTAAGCTCAATACTGAGGCACACACTAGGTCATGAAAATTCAATGACAGCACCGAATGGCTGTTGGACCACAAAAAAGTTGCTGATATTACCAAAAGAGGGACACCAGATATCGATCCATTTGCATCTAGACCCAATCACCAGTTACCAACATATGCCGCTTGTGAACCACACTTGGGGCAGCAGCAATGGACGTTATTCACTGAATGGGGAATAATTGTTTACAATGTTTTTCCCTCCTGCCGCATCAGTCGGATCCTAAGCGAAAACACATATGGACTCAACATCAAGTGTCTTGAAAGTACCTGATTGGCCTACTGGATCCCTGTGGTCTCGGACATAGTCTCTGAACCATAGTCCACCATGCTAGATCCGGGCTGGCGGACAGGACCATGAGCATGATCACGGCGGCCTATCAAGAATCAACAAGGACTGGTGTAGCGTATAATACAGCTACAACCACCAACGTCCTGAGTATTCCTATCCAGCCTTCATATAGATGAAGGACTGAGCTGCAGTACTATAATTATGCAGGAGTGCCCTGTCAGCTTGCTGGTGGCAGGCACCACGACAACTCTCCATGGGAACTCACCCTCTAGTTGTCAAACTCATGAGGATTAATTTTAACACCAACCCGCCTAGAGGGAAGTACTCCCAGATCTGGGACGTCAGTGTTGTACTAACATTGCTAAGGGCACCAGCAATGTCCCTGTCCCTGGGGGGGGGAGGGGGGACTGACATTTTAAAAACAAAATGCTGATAGTACTGGTCTCAGCTCTAGGGGTCCAGTTTCTACATAAACTGAGACTGGGATAAATGATGGCATCTCCAGAAAAGATAACTTCGCATATTAGAACTTCGCAAGATAGACCATGAACATCAGGACAAAATTTGGAATTCCAGATATACCCAACTGACACCCGACCATGTGTAATGACACACCTTCAATTATACCTTAAAACTACTAAAACATAAGAGGAAGTAAATTAGCACTATGGGCAGCCACAAACAGCCTAATGGCCGGGTATCAGCACTAACCATCGCTAGATGACTCAGACAGGCTTGGGAGCTGCTGGGGTGGATACTGACATCTTAAGTTTCTATCCACAAGGGCAACAGCAACACCGGCAGCTAGAGACAAGGAAGTGCCTATGGACCATATCCTGGCAACAGCAGGATGGTCTAGAGAAAGACCTTCCAATTCTTTATAATAAGCCACTAACCAAACCTGCGGTATTGCAGAATCAAGTTTGAATTCTGCAATATATTTAGCCCTAGGGAGGATTATTTTGTCAAAAAAAATTGTTATTGCCTGAATTGGATGCACGTCTGAATACAATAACATACTTCCTCCCTTGGATGACTTTGGCAGTGAGTGAAGCATGGACTGTTCCATGGCTTGAAATTACAGAGCTTTAAAATCTTCACGTTGTCACTCACGTGACTCCGAAGTAAAATAGTAAGATTAAACGAGAACTTACCAGTTTGAAGTTTGATCTTTATTTTATGAGGAGTTACGATGAGGGAGTACGTGCCCTCTGCTCCCGCCCTCAATTATAAAGGTCTACTGGTATCTTAGTTCTCCTTGTCTTTACTATGTTTACTTCAATTACTGTTTTCTTTGCTTCCACACCGCTGCTTTGAAGAATGTCGCGCACGCGTGCTGGCGGGGTCTTCACGTAATCCCTCATCGTAACTCCTCATAAATGAATGATCAAACTTCAAACTGGTAAGTTCTCATTTAATCTTACTATTTTTTAACTTCAAGTAACCCTTGCTTTCCCTCTCTCTCCGTCCCTCCCCCATCTTAGTTCTCTGACTACTTTCACTGTCCTGATTAATTTTGTTGTTTGTATGCCTCGTTGCCTCCTCCCCATGTCAACAATGATCCATTCTACATTTCCTTGATCATCGTCTGCTTTGATCTGTCATTTTCACATCTTACTCATCGATATCTGCAGTTCCCCTCTCCCCTAACTCAGTTTGAAGAAAGGTTTCGACCTGAAAGGTTTTACCCATTCCTTCTCTGCAAAGACGCTGCCTGTACTGCAGAATTACTCAAGTATTTAGTGCCTATCTTAGGAGAAATCAGACTGGTTTGGTATGATGTTTAACAATCAAAATGCTCATGTGTGTTCATTATCTTACAATCTGATGAGTTACAGTCATCTGGGTATATTTTGTACTGTGCTGAGTGACACCTCTCCTGTAGATCTTTGTGTGCTTCATCTTTAATCAGTTTTGTGCTTCTTTATATAGGACTAAGGGCAATTGTTGAGCTTCAGAGTGGGCTGGAGGAAAATTCTCAGCAATGTTTCAAAATATAATAACCAACTGTTAGAGAGTGTATTTTCCTAGATTCAGTTATGAATTAGTGAAGATATCAAATTATAAATGCAATGGCATGACATTCTACAATGGTTGATACATTTTTGCATGTAATTTGAAACCTTTCAACTATTCTGAGCGAGAGTCCTACTATATCGTTGAATCAACCAGCTGATATTTATTAATGGGAATATTGTCAAATATCACCTGTCTGATTGTCCAGCTGTATCCAGGGCACTTTCTGCGGCGTGCAACCTTTTGGGTAAGCACCGCTACCATTGCCAGCTTGTTTCCATTGTAAACTTGATATTATAAATTGCCTTGATTGCACTAGGGACTGAGTACAGAATTGTTTACTTAAGTGCGAGTTTATGTAAATTATCTATTGCGTAAGGTGTCGAGTGTATGTCTGTATTCCCTAATCGAGGTAGCATTCTGGTAAACCTCTCATGCAACCCTCCCAAAACCTCCACATCCTTCCTGTAAAGGATTGACCAGAACTGCATGCAATACTCCAAATGTGGCTGAACCCAAGTCTTAAAGGGCTTTCTCACTGTGCGACCTGAAGCAAGACTTAACAAGATTTAACATCGTGGGAACCTTCTGCGATAGCAGTACGGCATTCGTGGACCACCGAGGACCTCCGTGGCGCTAACGGCAGGTAGTCGTGTGACTTGGTAAGGTCGGGAGAAAATTCAAACATTTTTGAATTTCTCCAAGAGTGACTTGAGCAGCATTGCAACATTGTATGAACATAGTGGCCAGTGCGATATCCGTGCGATATCCGTAATAATTCTTGCGGGTACCGTGGGAACTCCTGCGAACGGTGAGTAACTGAGCAGTTTGATTGTCAGTGCTTGTTTTACCTCATTGTTAAATAAATATATTTTTTACTATCAGATTGATGTCTGCAATTCTTCATTAACACATCACTACAAGATGAATGTCTCTAATGTTACAATCCCTCTCATGCTGAAACACAAAATAGTTGAAGGGAGGTGAAATAATCACATTTTCATTCTTTTTCATTTTTGAGTGTTCAGGTACCTCACTTGCTGAGCTATTTTACTCCAGCAGTTTGTGTCTCTTTTTGTCTAAAGCAGTTTCTAAAACTGGAGGAACTTCGCGGGCCAGGCAGCATCTACGGAGGGAAATGGACATGCGACCCTTTCTTCAGGCTGCCTTATCTCTCTCCCCCCCCCCCCAACTCCCACCCCCACACACAAATGCTGGAGAAACTCAGCGGGTGCAGCAGCATCTATGGAACGAAGGAAATAGGCAACGTTTCGGCCCGAAAAGTTGCCTATTTCTTGTGCATGTGTCGGAAGGAACAGCAGATGCCGGTTTAAAGAGAATGCTGGAGTAAATCGACGGCAGGCAGCATCTCAGGGGAGAAGGAATGGGTGACATTTCGGGTCGAGACCCTTCTGATATGCTGCTTGTCCCGCTGAGCTACATGTTGTGTCTATCTTCGTTTTAATCCAGCATCTGCAGTTCCTTCCTGGCCGAACCCGATTGAAAGATGAGAGGCTGGGCGATAGAGCACTGGGTCTGACAAGGATCAGGCTTCAGTAAGCAAAGTAAAGAGAGGTGGCAACGTTTTGGAAATGAAGCGGGTAATCCGAGTGATGGCGAGACGGTATCCTCTAATCATAATGTGTCGGAAAGAACTGTAGATGTTGGTTTGCGCCGATGATAGACACAGTAATACTGGAGACAGACATAACATCATGGACGGGCAGCATCTGGATAAAAGGAATGGGTGAAGTTTCGGGACGAGACTCTGAAGAAGGGTCTCTAACCGAAACGTCACACATTCCTTCTCTCCAGAGATGCTGCCCGTCCCGCTGTGTTACTCCAGCATTTCGTGTCTATCTTCCGTATGCTCTGTGATGGTCATCTCGGAGTCAAGTGGCAACTCTGGTCTGTAGACACGAGGAAATGCAGATGGAGGAATCACGAGCAAAACACAGAGCGTTGGACGAGCCTGACCCTTTGTGTTCCTCCATCACTTTGTGTTGAAGTCAGGTCTGGACATTGCTTGGCTCAGTCTCAGGCGCCAGGCTAACTAGGAAGGTCGAGTCAAAGTCCAGCACTAACACTCAAGAAATAACGTTTGCGGCCTGATGTTATCAATATTTAATTGAAATCATTAATAAAGTAAATAACTAGATACCGGTCTAATCCGTATCTACGGGATTGGACAGGCTAGATGCAGGAAGAATGTTCCCGATGTTGGGGGAGTCCAGAACCAGGGTCCCAGTTTTACAGTCTACCGTGGGAACTCTTTAATTACAGCGGGCAGGCAACTCCCTTCAGTTTCCCAGGAGGTCGGGACGGGACTGGAGTTGGGAGGGAAAGGTGGGGGAGTCGAGGGAGAGGAGGGGGAGACAGATGGGGGTGTCTTCATTTACTGGCGGTGGGTCTCTGTCACTGAAACAGGCAGGTGAGATTTCACATCCACCTTGTGTGTGCCTCTCTCTCTCTCTCTCTCTCTCTCTCTCTCTCTCTCTCCATCCCTCCCTCTCACACAGGCATGACTGGAGGAACTCCGCGGGCCAGGCAGCATCTACGGAGGGAAATGGACAGGCGACCCTTTCTTTAGGCTGCCTTATCTCTCTCCCCCCCCCCCTCCCCCCAACTCCCACCCACACACACGAATGCTGGAGAAACTCAGCGGGTGCAGCAGCATCTATGGAACGAAGGAAATAGGCAACGTTTCGGGCCGAAACGTTGCCTATTTCCTTCGTTCCATAGATGCTGCTGCACCCGCTGAGTTTCTCCAGCATTATTGTGTACCTTCGATTTTCCAGCATCTGCAGTTCCTTCTTAAACACAAATGCACCGAGTTCCTCCAGCACTTCGTGTTTTACTCAGTATTCCAGCATCCGCTGTCTCCCGCGTCTCCAATAAAACAAAACTACTGTCAAAAGGGTGAAGAATAGGGGCAGAGATAGATACATTCCTGATTAGTGCGGCTGTCAGGGGGTTATGGGGAGAAGGCAAGAGAATGTGGTTGAGAGGGAGTGCCCATCTGTTACTATTAATTGGACAGTTCGGTCTGTGAAACGCAACACGCCAGCCCCGACATCCAGCCCGGTGGTCAGTCCTTTGAAGATAGACACCAGTTGCTTGGAGCAACTCAGCGGGACAGGCAGCATCTCTGGAGAGAAGGAACGGGTGGCGTTTCGGGTCGAGAGCCTTCTTCAGACTGAAAGTTTCACCTCTCAGTAGATAATAAAATAAGACAATCATCACGGTCAATGTGAGACACAGTCTTTATTCCTATTTGACAAAATAAAAAGACGACTTCTTGCACATATTGAGAGAAGGTGCATCACACCAAACAACATTTGTCTAAAAAAAAACAGATTATTCTTCAGCTCATTAAAGAGCTCGGGTGAAAAAAACCAATATAGTGTGTGAAAAAAAGTAACATCATTTGTACCACGTGATTAACAACACTACAGTCCACGATGTTCATTCAAGATTAACGGGAAAGATCGGGAGACGGACAAGTCACTCGCACAAATAACAGAAATGCCGAGTACCGTGGGAACTCTTTATCTACCCCCCGTTATATCGTGCGGAACTCGTGCTGGACCACGACCACTTCACTCTGGTGACATCTTGCTTCAGGTCGCACTCTAGTTCTGAATCCATACGACTATGAATCTTCTCTTAATCTTCAGGATCAGCCTACCGTGAGGAACTTTATCAAATACAGTGCCCTCCATAATGTTTGGGACAAAGACCCATCATTTATTTATTTGCATCTGTACTCCACAATTTGAGATTTGAAATAGAAAAAAAATCATATGTGGTTAATCATTAAGAAGAAAGAAAGCACTGGTGAGCTTACTAACCGCAAAGGGACTGGCAGGTCAAGGAAGACCTCCACAACTGATGACTCTATAATAAAGAAAAATCCCCACACACCTGTCCGACAGACCAGACACACACTTCAGGAGTCAGGTGTGGATTTGTCAATGACCACTGTCCGCAGAAGACTTCATGAACAGAAATACAGAGGCTACACTGCAAGATGCAAACCACTGGTTAGCTGCAAAAATAGGATGGCCAGGTTACAGTTGGCCAAGAAGTACTTAAAAGAGCAACCACAGTTCTGGAAAAAGGTCATGTGGACAGATGAGACGAAGATTAACATATCAGAGTGATGGCAAGAGCAAAGTATAGAGGAGAGAAGGAACTGCCCAAGATCCAAAGCATGGTGTGGGGGGGGGGGGGGGGGGGGGGGGGGGGGGGGGGGGGTGGTTATGGCCTGGGCATGTATGGCTGCTGAAGGTACTGGCTCACTTATCTTCATTGATGGTACAACTGCTGATGGTACTAACATAATGAATTCTGAAGTGTATAGACACATCCTATCTGCTCAAGTTCAAACAAATGCCTCAAAACTTATTGGCTGGCAGTTCACTCAGATCAAGACAATGATCCCAAACATACTGCTAAAGCAACAAAGGAGTTTTGCAAAGCAAAAAAATGGTAAATTCTTGAGTGGTCGTCAATCACCCGTTCTGAACCCAATTGAGCGTGCCTTTTATATGCTGAAGAGAAAACTGCAGGGGACTAGCCCCCAAAACAAGCATAAGCTAAAGATGGCTGCAATACAGTGCCTGGCAGAGCATCACCAGAGAAGACACCCAGCAACTGGTGATGTCCATGAATCGCAGACTTCAAGCAGTCATTGCATGCAAAGGGTATGCAAACAACATGACTACTTTCATTTACATGACATTGCCCTGGTGCCCTGAAATGGGCGGACTATGTATAAACACTGCTGTAATTTCTACATGGTGAAACCAAAATGTGTAAAAATGGCCTTAAAATCTGGCAATGTGCACTTTAACCACATGTGATTTTTTTCTATTACAAATCTGAAATTGTGGAGTACAGAGGCAAATAAATAAATGATGGGTCTTTGTCCCAAACATTATGGAGGGCACTGTACGTTACCAAAATCCATGTCGACAACATCACTACTCTACCTTCATCCTTCACCTTTGTCACCTCCCCACAAAACTCGATCATGTTAGTAAGACAAGATCTGCCATGTACAAAGCCTATCTGACTGTCCATAATTGGCCTATTCCAAATCCCCCGAAGATTCCTCACCAATAGCTTCCCTACCACTGATGTGTGACTCACCGGCCTTTGATTTCCTGGATTATCTCCAGAGAATCATAGTTATACAGCGTGGCCCAACGTCAAGTTCAAGCTCAAGTTCACATGTATTGTCACATGCACCAATTGGTACAGTGAAATTTGAGTTACCATACAGCCATACGAATAAAAAGAACACAATACACAATCGAATTGAACATAAACATCCACCCCAGTGGAATCAACATTTCTCATTGTGATGGAATGCAATAAAGTTCAGTCAATCTTCCTCCTTTTGTTCACCCGTGGTCGGGGCCTAGAACCCTACGCAGTCGCCGCTACGGACGGCCCGATGTACAGGCCCTCTCACCAGGATGATAGAAACTCCAACATCGGGATGGATCGGAACACACTCTGCAGCTTGGAGTTCCCAAATGGGCCGCACCTTACCAGAGTTAAAGTCCACAGGTCCCAATTGACGGAGCTCCAACACAGGCGATCCTCGGCAAAAGATCCCAGGCTCCGCGATGTTAAAGTCAGCGCCGTGTCCGCAGCTAGAAGCTCCGCAGACCACAGCTCCATGATGTTAAAGTCAGCAGGCCCCACGATCGGAGCGCCAACATTGGCGATCCTCGACAAGGATCCCAAGCTCCGTGGTGGTAATTCCGCGCTACGCCTGCTGCTGAACCTCTGTGCCGGTCTCCGGTCGGAAAGGCCGCGCCAATCCATTTGGTGGGCCGCGAGGGGGGCGAAGGTGCTACAAACGGTTTTCCCCTCTTCCCCCCCCCACCACCACCCCTCACATAAGACATACTAAGAAACATTAAAACATAGATTTAGACGCACTAAAAATAACAAAAAAGGCGAAATGACTGACGAGCTGCTGGGGAGGCTGCCACTACGGTAGCGCCAACCGATGGACCATGCCAACAAAGATACCCCATCTTTGCTTGTCCCACCTGCCCACATTTGGCCAATATCACTCTGAACATTTCCTATCTATGTACCTGTCCAAATGTCTTTTAAATGTTGTTATCTGTATCTGCCTTAACTACTTCATATGACAGGCTCTGTGTGTAAGACCACTACCCTCTGCATGAAACACTATCACCTTATACCTATGACCTCTGGTTCTTGATTCCCCAATTCTGAGTAAAAGATTCCATGCATTCCCCCTGTCTATCCCCCTCAAAATTATATACATCATCTCTATACCTATAAAAGTATCATCTTGTATGTATGTGTGTGTGCATGTATATGTGTATGTGTCTTTCTACCTTCCTCAAAACACCACGCGCTAGCGCAGAAATTTTCACAGATCATTAATCACATAAACCTCCTCAATAAAATAAACTGCTTCACTTCACATTTCACACTATATTTCACAAGTTACAGCGTATTAAAACTAGTCAAATCCAAGTTTTCAAATGGCAAACCTCCTTCAACCCGCTTCAAAGTGATGTCACAAAGGGGGGATGGGCGGCCACCAAGTGGGAGTGGGCAGCCCCCAGCTTCCAGTGATGTCAGGGGGAGGGCCGCATTTAAATTAACGGTCCGCTTTTTACGACCCGGGCTTCTACCCGTTACGCATCGAGACCGCGACAATAAAGGAAACATCGAGACGGCAGCGGTGAGGCCTCGCGATGATGGGCGAGGGTAGTTGCCACGTCCACACTGTCTCTCTCCCCCCACACCTACCTGCAACCCCTACGCTCTTACGCTTCACCAACCTGCCCTCGACCACCCGGCAGCGTGAACCCCCGATACTCCCATCGTATTCTACACTCTACCCCCTCCCCCCACTATCCCCTTCACTGCTCTCTAACCCTACCTCACGGCACCCTCTCCCTCTCTACCCCCTCCCCCTCCCACTCTACTCCCCTCCCCCTCTACCCTCTCCCTCTCCATTCCCCTCCCCCTCCCTCTCTACCCCCTCCCTCTACCATCCCTCCCTCTCCATCCCCTTTCCTCTCTAGGGATTGAAGATGGAGGCCTTGCCCTCTCTCTCTACCCTCCCTCCCCCCCACTCTACCCCCTTCCCTCTCGCTCTACTCCCACTCTCTCTCTACCCTCTCTACTCCCCTCCCTCTTCTCTCTACCCCCTTCCCTCTCTGCCGTTTCCCCCTCTACCCGCTCCCCCTCCCTCTATCCTCCCTCTCTACTCCACTCCCTCTTGCTCTCTACCCCTCCCCCTCCCTCTCTAACCCCTCCCTCTCCCTCTATTCCCCTCTCCCCCTCCCTCTCTAACCCCCCTCCCTATCTACTCCCTTCCCTCTCTACCACCCCTCCCTCTCTACCTCCTTCTCTAGGGATTGAAGAGAGAGGGTGAAGAGGAGGAGGAGAGAGTGCAGGGGGGTGAAGAGAGATGAGTCGCGCCTGCGCAGTTGGGGGTTATGTGTGAGTGGTGGAATATTGTGTTGGGGGAGCCTGCACTTGGTCTAGTATAATATTAGATCACCTCTCAACCTCCTGCGCTCCAAAGTATAAAGTACAATCTGCCAACCTCTCCCTATAGCTCAGATCTTCAAATCCTGGCACCATCCTCATAAATCTTTGCACTCTTTCTAGCTTTCTAACAACATTCTTCCTATAGCAGCATGACCAAAACTGGACATAATACTCTATATGCAACCTCACCGACTGTAACATACCAACTTCTATACTCAGTACCCTGACTGATGACGCCTTCTATCTACCTGTGGTGCCACTTTCAGGGAACTAGTTTAGTTTAGTTTACTGTTGTCGTATGCTGAGAAAATGGAATGGCTGGGCTTGTATACTCTGGAGTTTAGAATGATGAGAGGGAATCTTATTGAAACAGATAAGATTATTAAGGGTTTTGTCACGCTAGAGGCAGGAAACATGTTCCCGATGTTGGGGGAGTCCAGAACCAGGGGCCACAGTTTAAGAATAAGGGGTAAGCCATTTAGAACGGAGACGAGGAAACACTTTTTCTCACAGAGTTGTGAGTCTGTGGAATTCTCTGCCTCAGAGGGCGGTGGAGGCCGGTTCTTTGGATACTTTCAAGAGAGAGCTAGATAGGGCTCTTAAAGATAGAGTCAGAGGATATGGGGAGAAGGCAGGAACGGGGGTACTGATTGGGGATGATCAGCAATGATCACATTGAATGGCGGTGCTAACTTGAAGGGCCGAATGGCCTACTCCTGCACCTATTGTCTATTGTATGTACTGAGGTATAGTGAAAAGCTTTTGTTTGCGTGCTATCTATTCAAAGAAAATACTATAAATGAATATAGTTGTCCACAGTGCACAGATACAATGTGTACAACATTTAGTGCAAAGTTATAACATTAAAGTTGAATATAGACTGATTAACGATGGTTCAAAGGTCTCCAATGAGGTAGATGAGAGGTGAGGACGGCACTCTAGCTGATGAGAGGACCTAGATGAGCTAACAGCTGGGTAGAAACTGTTCCTGAATCTGGAGGTATCTGTTTTCAAACTTCTGTACCTTTTGCAAGATGGGAGAGGGGAGAAGAGGGAGTGGCCGGGACGAGACCGGTCCTTGCTAGCGGCCTTGGTGAGGCAGCGTGAAGTGTAGAGTCAATGGAATGGATCAATGTAGCAATCAAAGTTTGTCTTCTAAATAGTAATGAGTTATTTTCTGTATAATGGTTATACTTCATTGATTACAATTGGAGACTCCATCAGCGGTAAAGTTGGACAGGGAACAGGTCTTTAATGTTTTGATAATCTTGCTGCTAAAAAAGTTGATTGCTAAATCATTGATAATGTTACTGTGTATCCAGGCATCAAATGGGGTTTTCTACACAAAATGATTTCTAGCAACCTCCATTATTGATTATATTTGTTTCTTCATGCACCTTACCAACTGGCTTCTATTCCGAAACTGTTGGATAATATTCATATATATGTTTCTTTTTGTCTCAGTAAATAGTAAAAATGAATATAATGTTTAAATCCCAATAACTCGCGTAGGAGAGTAGCATCATAAATACACAATGATAGTAGTGGCTCAGTTAGTTGTATCCTGGCCTCAATTAGAGGCTTGTGGGGTCAAATTCAAAACTCAATCCAGGGGCTTAAACACAACATATAAACCAAAGAATTATTCAATGTGCAGCCTTTCAAAAGAGACTTTAAACTTAAGGGCTATCTTGCCTTTTGGATGGATGTGAAAGATTCTGCGGCACATTTTAAAGCATTGCATTGGTTGTAAATCTGTTTTCAGGGGAATTACCTCAGGTTGTGAAAGATTTCATATAAACAAGAAACTGTAGCACATATGAAACAGAATTTGCTGCACTCTGAAGTCATTACCGTGATGGTGTCATAATGTATTGTTTTTGGTACAGAAGTCAAACAACTTATTATGCCTAGGTACACAAAAAAGCTGGAGAAACTCAGCGGGTGCAGCAGCATCTATGGAGCGAAGGAAATAGGCAACGTTTCGGGCCAAAACCCTTCTTCAGAAACCCATCTGCAGTTCCTTCTTAAACAACTTATTATGCCTGTAATTTACATTGCTACTCGCTTAACAATGTAATTTCTTGCAACATTTGTATTGCTTCTCCATAAAATGGGGATAATAAATTATAATAGCTTAATCTTCTGAAATCAATGCCAGCCTAGCTAACGTGAAACCGACGAGGTCATAGCTGAGACGTGGACCACTTAAGCAAGATGTTAAGAAGTATTTCATCTTCCTTTTAAATTTTACTATATTTCAGTAGTATTTTTACATTGTAGAAGAAACAAGAGAGAACAAATCTTCCCATCCCAATTGACCGTTTGCAGTTCTTAATTCCATGCACAAAGTGATTTGATCCATACTTCAATTCGAGAGATGCAGTTGGCTTTTTATCAGCATTGATTAGTCAGTTTAGTTAGTACAAAATGTATTACTTTTTATTTCTTTCAATAATGTTCGATCTGATATAAATCAATTTGGTGGAGATTCCTACAGAAATCCAAGTAAACGTAATTTTTAACATTTCTTCAGCCGTGTTACTCCTGTTCAATTGCAGTTCCCATTGGAAAGTGTTTTAATTATTTTCACAGCTCATTCAAACCAAATTCCAACTGGAAGATGAGGAAGATTGCTAGCGTAACATGGGAATTTCAACCTTTTGCCTGCATAGTGCATTTTGCGTCTTTGATGTAGATACAAAAATATTTGGTCCCTGTCACAAAGTCTGCTTGGTGCAATGGGTATTGAGGAATCGACCATGAGTTCAGCTCAGAGCTATGCACTGAGCTTCGAGTCCATTAATTTTCAACAAGATATAGAATGGTGTTACATGTAATTGAATATCACTCCAATGAACTTGCTAATAGCATGAAATCTGTTAAGCTCATTTGATACACACAAACAATTGTGAATCATATGATTACTAAATATGAGTAACTTGCAGTTATGGTCACCAGAGAAAAAATGCAAGACCTGAGAGACCAGATTATTGTTTTCAAAAGCATGTTACTGTAAATCTACTGTTAGAAAACATTGGAAAATGTTCATGCAGGAATCTTTAGCCATATTAAAAAAAAAAAAAGAATTCCTGATAAGGAACAGAGGCATTAATTTCTGACATAAAGAAAAATACACCAGCATTGCAAAATAAAATATAATAAATCTGATTTATAGTTCCAAACAGCGAGATAAATCATTGTATAAATCTATGGAGGGAGCCAGAGAAATTGGTGCACACAAATAATTGTTCATGTGACATTCTGAATGACAAATGCAGAGGTTGTCTAAATATACACTTGAAAATTATGCAGTCAAAAGACCTTAATTTCTTGTGCAACATTTAACACAAGGGAAAGGGAGCAAGGGTAAGCCACCAGGCACCTTCACATCTGCCCCACCATTCATACAGTATGATCATGTTTGATCTATGCAGGCCTCAACTCTTCAGTGCCATTTTCCCCAAACATTCAATGCACTGGTCTTTCAGCTATTTATTCATCTTCGCCTTAAATATATCTAATGATAACCCTGAAGGTTATAGAGAATTCTAGAGATTTACTATCCTTTGAGAGAAGAAACTTCTATGTAACCCGCTATTAAATGACCAACTCCTTATTTCGCATCCATTTGTCTCCCACTAGTGAAAACATCTCTACATCTAGCATGTTAAGCTGCCTTAGAATCTTGTATGAATGAGTTTTGAGCTCAGTTTGAAAATAACTGATTATAATAATTTTCCATGGATTGTAAAAAATCAGTAAACGAGAGTACAAGCAGTGCACTGTGATGAGTAACATAAGTATCTGAAACTTCCAATACTCCTTAAGTCATTGACCAGCTCATTTAACATACAGTGCATTCAGAAAGTATTCAGACCCTTTCAATTTTCCGCATTTTGTTACATTACAGCCTTATTCTAAGATGGATTAAAAAAATTTTTATCATCAATCTACACACTAAACATACTAAGAAAGGGAAAACAGGTGTTTAGAATTTTTTGCAAAGTAATTAATAAGAAATAACTGAAATATCACATTTACATAAGTATTCAGACCCTTTGCTATGACACTCAAATTGAGCTTTGGTACATCCTGTTTCCATTGATTTTACTTCGGAGTCACGTGAGTGACTACGTGAAGAAGGGCCGTCCGTCTGCGTGCGCGTCATTACGTCTGAACGCAACGCGCACGACGGACTGGCAGAGGCACTGTATCCTCCCAGCCATCGGGATGGGCAGGTAAGGAAAGTTGAACTACTTACCTGCGTTCTTTCGGGCTTGAAGCTTTTTGTAGTTTCAAAGTCCAGATGTCGAGGAGACGGTCCGCGGGGAAGTCGGCTGCCGAAGACCGCAGCATTCCCAGTAGCGGGCGACGGTCTTGCTCCCGACATTAGCGCCGGCAGCAGAACCAGCAGGAGACTTGGTGCAGGAGGAGGAGCTCCGTGGTGGTCCTGCGGGACGTAATACCACCCGCAAGTCTAACAAACCCGTTGACTCGGATGAGTCCGGGGAAGAGGGATACCCTCCCTCAACAGAGAGCGTCTGAGGACGACTCTCCCACATGGAGCAACGTATGGAGAAGTTGCTCCAACAATGATCTGCTCCGAAGGAGGGAGCAGTATCAGCATGGGCCTACAGCAGGCCGTGCCGGGAGCCTCGCACATGGGGCAGCCCAATGTCTTCCCCATTGGACGGGGAAGTACATATGGAAGAAACCACTCTGAATCAGAGTACAAAAGAACAGGGGGGGAAACCTTCCCAGGGACAAGCAGAAGAAAGCAAGTAAGTAAGTAAGTTTTACTTATATAGCACTGTTTAAGTCAACTCGCATTGACACCAAAATGCTTTACATAAAATGAATAATAAGCTTCCATACAAACAAAAGAAAATAAGTACTTCTGCAATCATCCAGGTTCCACTGGGTGCTTCCCTGGATGCAGATCTAGCTAATTGACAGCCCGGGTATTATGGAGAACCCGCAGGCAGTGGCACCTGTTTCAGGGCAGCACAAATGTCTCCTGCTCTAAGGAGAGGATCATCCACGGTCAGTTTCAGTCTGACCCAAAGCAAGAATCTCATTTAGGTCTGCTGGAGGGGCCATGTCAGCGCAGGTATCCTCAGGGGCCTGCGGCAGCACCTGTTTTCAGGGCTGCCTACAAATCTCACTCTCAGTGGAGGGGAGTGCGAGTGATCAGTAGGTAACTGATCTCGAATTTATAGTATGAACATACTGAAGCACGTGCATATGGCCTCAAGAGCCAGCAGTTGGCAACGCTACAAGTGCCGGCAAGGGAACAGCGCTATCAGGGTGATTTTGGAGAAACCAGCCGCCGAATCCTCTCTTCAGGTAAGACCAGAAGAAGGAAGCAAAAGCTGTCGGACAAATCAAGGTACCAACGACAAGCAAAACTTCATCAGTAGGCGACAACACACCCCACACCTCCATAGGGGGTAAGCGGTTCACTGAAGCCGGTGGTAGCTTGAAAGCTGGGCACGGAAATATGATCAGAGTCGTCTTTCAAGGCAGACTCAGAATTATGGCCAGAATTGTCTTACAGGGCAGGCTCAGTATGATGAGGTTTTTCAGACCAAGACCCAAGCAGAGGTCAGGAGAAACATTGAATCCACACTCCCTACCAATCCTAATCCCAATCAAGGAGAGAAAAGGAACCCGCATCAGGGGCCTTTGGGCTTACCACAAGACCACCGGTAGCCATGGAGGTAGGTGGGTCTGGGTTTACCGAAACAAGGGATTGTGGACCAGTTACATGTTGGTAATTTTTACTCTTGTGTTTTTGTTCAAAATGACAATAACCTGAATTTCAGATCTGGTTTCAAAAAACAGATAATAACATGTGATTATTTTTACTGCACAACATACATAGGTTCCAAGTAGACTTGGAACTCGGACCAGAGTTGTCTTCGAGGCAGGCCCAGTATTATGGGCAGGATTGCCTTTCAGGACAGGTGACAGATGGAGGAAGGTACACAAAATTGCTGGGGAAACTCAGCGGGTGCAGCAGCATCTATGGAGCGAAGGAAATAGGCGACGTTTCGGGCCGAAACCCTTCTTCAGACTGTCACTTCATCCAGGTTTAACTCAAATGTGCAGTATAGACTTTCAGAACAGTAAATTTTTGTTACGGTCTAACAATTGGTTATAGGAACTTCCTATAAAATGGTCACATGGCATGCATCGACCTCAAAGATGCATACTATTCGGTGTCTATTCACTAAGAACAGGAGATATTTGAATTATAACTGGATGGCATGGCTCTGCCAAATGGGTCGACATCAGCTCCTAGACTATTGACTAAACTACGGAAACCAATTCTGGGTCTACAAAGGTCTCAGAACCACATAGTAATGGCATATTTGGAGGACTTTTCATTTTGGAATCACCAAGAATTGGCAGAAACATCAGTTAAAGCAAACCAAAATCCTGTTTGAAAGACTTGGTTACCTCATCCATCCAGTTAAATCAAAATTGACACCTACAAGGGTAATTGATTACCTAGGATTTACTATCAAACACAGTAAATATGTTGGTGACTTTGCCTAGGGGCAAACAACAAGATTTAAGTAAGCCTGCTATGACCTGATAGTCAAATACTAGCCATCTATCAGGCAAACAGCGAATGTAATTGGCAAATAGTAGCTGCATTTCCAGCAGTACGTCACGGGCCTTTGCATTACCAGAATTTACAGCAAGCAAAGGAACGAACACTTAGATTCCATGCAGGCCAAATTGGCAAAACTATGGATTGCCAGCAGAGGCCATTGTTGCATAACTATGGTGGATAACGAACGTGAGACAGCTCAAGGGAAATCTTGTTCGAAAGCCATCGGTGGTTCTTCAGACCAATGCAAGCGGCTAAGGACGGGGAGCCACAACACACAGTCTAGAGCTGTGGGGGCAGATGGAATGAGCAGGAGTCTGTAATTCCTCAACACATGGAATCAATTACCCAGAATTGTTGGGGGCACAATATGGACAAGGTTTTCTGTAGCAACATGCAACCTGTGCTTGTTCAAATTCAGATTGATAACACTACAGCGGTGGCATATATCAATCACAAGGGTGGTGGAAAATCTGTATCTTGCGACAGATTGTCGAACCTCATTTGGCACTGGTGTATCGAGAGGAATATTTGGGTTACAGCGGTCTATCTACGAGGTAGATATAACACGGTGACAGATGCTGGATCACGAATGTTTAATAACAACACAGAATGGATGTTGAATCGGGCAGTATTTAACGAAATAACTACACGATTTGGCATACCAGATATTGATCTGTTTGCATCTAGACTAAACCATCAGTTACCCAGATATGTGTCCTGCGAGCTGGATCCAGGAGCAAAGGCAGTGGATGCTTTCTCCCACAATTGGGGAGGAATGTTTATGTATGCTTTCCGCCAATTTGTCTCACAGACCGATGCTTGACCAAAATCAAGCAAGACTAAGCCACAGGCATATTGGGAGTGCCAGATTGGCTTACTCAAGCCTGGTTACCAAAATATTTTGGGAATTATAGTCCAGCCAGTTATGGCTGTACCCAAGAGCAGGGACCTCCTAGTGAACCCAGTTACAGGGAGCAATCATCCACTACATGAACGTATTAACTTGTTGGTCTGCAGATTCTGAGGAGGCCATTTCAAGGCACAGGACTGTCCGAACAAATACAACACAGTTCGGATAACGGATGTCTTGGAGTTCCTATCAACTCTGTACTATAACTATAAACAAAGTTATAGTTCAATCTATAGTGCCAGAGGCGCACTCTCCTCCTATCTGATGCTGGAAGCAGGGCACGGGTCGATAAGAACGCACCCCTTTACAACAAAATTCATGAAGGGAATTTACAATTTAATACCTCCAATGCCAAGGTACACGGACACATGGGATGTGAGCGTGGTACTAACCCTACTTTGACAGTGGGGACCGCCTATAACTAACCCTGAAGGTGGTATGCTGATGGCACTACTAACAGCACAAAGAGTCCAGACACTGCAAAAGCTACGGTTGGACTACATGACCACCAATATGAACAACATTCATAATCAGGAACCTGATAAAACAGAGCAGGCCAGGAATGCCAGGGATGAAGATCCAGTTCTTGACATATCCAGAGGACCAACGGTTGTGTGTGTGGTAACATACTAACACCACTATCTGAGAGTTACGGAGAACCTCAGAGGCTCAGAACAATCGGTCCACATCAGCCATAAAAAACCACACCAGAAGGTGTCAACTCAAACCATCTCCAGATGGTCAAACGAGGTAGTGGCGGTAGCAGGAGTGAACATTTATATCGTTAAATCTCACTCCACCAGGGCTGCATCTACATCGGCAGCAAAAGCTATGGACGTGCTCCTTGACTTCATCCTAGTGGCTGCAGGATGGACGAACGAATGAACGGTCCACCGGTTTTATAACAAACCGATTAACCGGACTGGGGGTGTTTGCACGTACCATTTTAAGTTCTGTTCCCTAGTTTCCCTCCAAGGTTGGGAGGGGTAACTATATATTTTTAAACTTTTCTTTCATTTAAAGCATCAGTGTCTTTACCTAACTACGTAATGTCTGAATGCTTTAATGATCACACTCATCCATGGTCAATCCATTCAGTGTGTGACGCCTGGATTCGTAACCGGCGTAAAATCACAGAGCTTTGAAATCTTCACGTAGTCACTCACGTGACTCCGAAGTAAAATAGTAAGATTAAACGAGAACTTACCAGTTTGAAGTTTGATCTTGATTTTATGAGGAGTTACGATGAGCGATTACGTGCCCACCGCTCCCACCCTCATACTATCAAGGTCATCTGGAAGTTCTAGTTTCTTCACAATCTTACTATTCTCAGGTCTTCTTTTTATCTGTGATTTAACACCGCTGCTTTGAAGATTGACGCGCACGCAGACGGACGGCCCTTCTTCACGTAATCGCTCATCGTAACTCCTCATAAAATCAAGATCAAACTTCAAACCGGTAAGTTCTCGTTTAATCTTACTTTTATCCTTGAGATGTTTCTACAACATGATTGGAGTCCACCAGTGGTACATTAAATTGATTATACATGATTTGGAAAGCCACACTCCTGTCTATATAAGGTCCCGCAGTTAACAGTGCCTGTCAGAGCAAAAACCAAGCCATGAAGCCGAAGGAATTGTCCATAGACCTCCGAGACAGAATTGTGTCAAGACACAGATTTGGGGAAGGGTATATAACAATTTCTGCAGCATTGCAGGTCCCGAAGAGCACATTTGTCTCTCTCATTCTTAAATGGAAGAACTTTGAAACCACCAGGACCCTTCATAGAGCTGGCCGCCCGGCCAAACTGAGCAATCGGGGGAGAAGGGCCTTGGTCAGGGAGGTGACCAAGAACCCGATGGTCACTCAGACAGAGCTTCGGAGTTCCTCTGTGGAGATGGGAGAAACTTCCGGAAGGGCAACTATATCTGCAGCACTCCACCAATCAGGCCTTTATGGTAGAGTGGCCAGACGGAAGCCACTCCTCAGTAAAAGGCACATGCCAGCCCACTCGGAGTTTGCCAAAAGGCACCTATACAAGATTCTCTGGTCTGATGAAACCAAGATTGAACTATTTGCCCTGAATGCCAAATGTCATGTCTGGATGAAACCAGGCACCGCTCATCACCTGGCCAATACCATACCTACGGTGAAGCATGGTGGTGGCAGCATCACGCTGTGGGGATGTTTTTCAGCAGCAGGAACTCGGAGACTAGTTAGGATCGAGGGAAAGATGAACGGAGCAAAGTACAGAGAAATTCTTGATGAAAACCTACTCCAGAGCGTTCAGGACCTCATACTGGGGCAGAGGTTCACATTCCAACAGGACTACGGCCCTAAGCACAAAGCCAAGACAGGAGTGGCTTTGTGACAAGTCTGTGAATGTCCTTGAGTGGCGGAGCCAGAGCCCGAACTTGAACCCGATCGAACATCTCTGGAGGGACCTGAAAATAGCTGTGCATCGAAGCTCCCCATCCAACCTGACAGAGCTTGAGAAGATCTGCAGAGAAGAATGGGAGAAATTACCCAAATACAGGTGTGCCAAGCTTGTAGCGTCATACCATAGAAGACTTGAGGCTGTAATCACTGTCAAAGGTGCCTCAACAAAGAACTGAGTGAAAGGTCTGAATACTTATGTAAATGTGCTATTTCAGCTAGTTATTTTTAATTACTTTGCAAACATTTCTAAACCCTGTTTTCACTTTTTTATTATGGGATATAGTGTATAGATTAATGATAAAAAAAAGAATTTAATCCATTTCAGAATAAAGGATGAGAGGGGTTCTTATTGAAAATTATAAGATTATTAAGCGTTTGGACACGCCAGAGGCAGGAAATGAATTAATAAGTTTATTGATCAAGTATTCACATACAAGAAATTTGCCTTGGTGCTCTGCCCATAAGTGACAACATGACATACAGTGACAGTTAAGAATGATACCTAAAACATTAAACATTAATAATAAAACATTATTGATTAAACATGTGAATTAAATAAAATACCGGAGCAAAAGGAGGCTACAGAATTTTGGTTATTTAGCCGGAAGTGGCGGCGCTGCCCTGGCAGCAGCGGCTCACCTGCAGTCCGTTTGTTTTTGCTTTTTTGTGTTGTTTTTTTCGTTTTGGTTAGTCTAGTTTTTGGTTTTTAGTTTGTGTTTGGGGGGGGGGGGGGGTTGAAACAGGGCTTGCTGTCTCTCCCTGCGAGGGGAATGCGACCTTTTTGTCGTATTCCCCTTCTCTGCCTCCGTCTGCGCTGAGGCCTAATGGCGGAGCTGGTGACCTCGAGGCTCAGGAGGCAGAGCCCGCCGGGACTCGCCCTGAGCTCGCTGACGTGACGACGGTCCAGCTCGGGGCTGGAACAGGGCTTCCGTGAGGGACTGTGACGATCCCGTGAGGGCGGCCAGCACGAGGGAGGAACATAGAAACATAGAAAGTAGGTGCGAGAGTAGACCACCAGGTCCATCGAGCCCGCACCGCCATTCGCTCATGGCTGAACACTAAACAGACACACTTACCCACAAACAGTAGACACAAGACACAGAACACAAGACACTACCCTCCCCTTTATACCGCTATCACCCCTCTCCACCCCAAGAACCTCGTGATCTCCTGGGGGAGGCAAAAAAACGGATAAAAACCCAGGTCCAATTCGGGAAAAAAATCCGGGAAATTCCTCTCCGACCCCAATCCAGGCGATCGACACTTGTCCAGGAGATCACTCAGGTCTTACTATACTAACCATACCTAGGTCCATATCCCTGCCCTCTCCCCGTAGCCCCTTATCCCCTTGGCAGCTAAAAAACCATCTATTTTAGTCTTAAATATATTTAAAGTTTCTGCTTCCACTGCTCAATGGGGCAGTGAATTCCATAAATTAACCACCCTCTGGGTGAAGAAGTTCTTCCTCATCTCAGTTTTAAAAGAGCCCCCCCTTATTCTGCAACTATGTCCCCTAGTTCTAGTCTCCCCGATCATCGGGAACATCCTCGGTGCATCCACCCGATCAAGGCCCCTCACGATCTTATATGTTTCAATGAGATCGCCTCTCATTCTTCTAAACTCCAAAGAGTAGAGTTCCAGCCTACTAACCTTTCCTCATATGTCAATCCCCTCATTGCAGGAATTAATCTTGTAAACCTTCGCTGCACTGCCTCCAGGGCTAGTACATCCTTTCTTAAGTATGGACCCCAGAACTGTACACAGTATTCCAAATGTGGTCTCACTAATACTGTGTACAGCTGCAGCAAGACCTCCGTGTTTTTATACTCAATCCCCCTAGCAATAAAGGCCAAAACTCCATTGGCCTTCCTGATTGCTTGCTGCACCTGCATACTAACTTTTAGTGATTCATGTACTAATGCCCCTAGATCCCTTTGCGTTGCATTACAACGCAGCTCCTCCTCATTTAGAAAATAACTTGCCCTATCATTTTTTTCCCAAAGTGAATGACTTCACATTTATTAGTATTAAATTTCATCTGCCAAGTTGTTGCCCACTCACCTAGCTTATCTATATCCTTTTGCAAACGGTGCTCCCGTCGGAGTGGCCGAGCTCGAGGAGGTACGGCGCTCCCAGCCCGAGGGAGGAGCGGCGCCCATGTTGGGGCGGCCCAGCCCGAGGGAGAAGCGGTGCCCAGTCGGGGCGGCCCAGCCCGAGGGAGGAGCGGCGCCCAGTCGGGGCGGCCCAGCCCGAGGGAGGAGCGGCGCCCAGTCGGGGCGGCCCAGCCCGAGGGAGGAGCGGCGCCCAGTCGGGGCGGCCCAGTCCAAGGGAGAAGCGGTGCCCAGTCGGGGCGGCCCAGCCCGAGGGAGGAGCGGCGCCCAGTCGGGGCGGCCCAGCCCGAGGGAGGAGCGGCGCCCAGTCGGGGCGGCCCAGCCCGAGGGAGGAGCCGCGCCCATGTCGGGGCGGCCTGGCGCGAGGCTGAGACGGTGGCGGTGGCAGTACTCACGTGAGGGCGGTCCGGCTCGGGGCTGGAGCGGTGGTCCGGTGGCTGGGACGGCGTTCTGGTGGCGGTGACCTGAGTCCGGGGTTCGGCCGCGAGCCAGCGGCTGCGTCGGCGGGACTGGTGGACAGCAGCTTCGACCACCCCGGGCCGCGGTGATTGAGCCGCGGGACTGTTTTTAACATCGCCCGGTGGGGTATCGCCTCAGCGCAGAAGGAGAAGAGGAGGGAAGAGACTGCAGACCTAAGACTTTTGCCTCCATCACAGTGAGGAGGTGCTAGGTGGACTCACTGTGGTGGATGTTAATATGTGTTTATTGCTGTTTTTTATTGTATTGTATGTATGACTGCAGGCACGAAATTTCGTTCAGACTTCGGTCTGAATGACAATAAAGGAAACCCTGTAACCCTGTAACCCTGTTATTGAGTAGAGCTACTACTCCTGGAAAAAAGCTGTTTTTATGTCTGGCTGTTTTGATGGCAATCTGTTCGATGACGTTGAGCTTGGCGGTGGTAAGGCCTTCAACATTGAGCTGCAGTAGTGCTAAACCTCGACAGTTGGCAGCATTTAACGGTGCCGCCTGGCCTGGGGAGGCATGGCTTTTAGCGGTCTGCAGACATGGTAAAGACATTGGTTTCGCTTTGTGGGCTTATGAGCCTGTAAGCTACTCGTGAAGGAGGCCGCGTAGAGGCACATCTTCAATGTTCCACCTCAACAACCGGGAAGCGACCCGCGAGATGAACGTCATGGTGGATAATGCCCGGTTACAGTCCCAGCCCGTCCCCACGTACCTCGGTGTGAAGCTCGACAGAACGTTGACATTCAAACAGCACCTGGAAGGTGCCAAGGCAAAGACAAGTGCCCGTGCCGCACTGATACGCCACCTAGCCGGCACCACATGGGGAGCCACGACGAAAACACTGCGCATGTCCACAGTGTCCCTGGTGTTCTCAGCCGCCGAGTACTGCGCCCCGGTCTGGTGCCATAGCCCTCATGCCAAGAAGCTGGATGCTGCCCTCAACAGCGCCCTGCGGACTGTCTCCGGATGCCTACGAGCCACCCCAGTAAACCAACTGCCTGTCCTCGCTGGCATCGCCCCAGCCAACATCAGACGAGAAGCAGCCACGCTGGCCCTCTCTCGAAAGGTGCAGACCAGTGAATCCCACCTCCTCCATCAGATCATCACAGAGACACCACGACGAGTGCGCCTCAAGTCACGGCACCCCTTTGCCACGCAAGCCCAAGAGCTGCTCTGCACAACACCGGCTGACGCTTCTAAGGCCGCCTGGGTCAAGACGAGATGGAGAGACCAGTGGAAGTCAGCGGAACCATCTAGGCTACACCATTATATTGATGACCCCATGGACGTCCCTGGCCAGGACCTGCCCCAAAAGCAGTGGACAAACCTCAACCGCTTGAGGACAGGCATCAGGCCCTCACTGCCAACAATACAACATAGTGCTAACACAAACAGTAACATTTTAATCTTCTGTGGTTGCATCCGCTCTCTGTGTCTTTATTCACTGTTGTAAAGCATAAGTAAAGCACATTTTATTCTTCATACACCTTTAATTAGGCCCAGTGTTTCCACCGTCCCATACCTTTCATGTCTACACATGCACATGTAACGCCGCTAATCAGAACTTGGTGGGGGCCTGACAATCTAGGTGCAAAGCCAGGTTTCTCCGGCAGTGCCTTAGTTCCTGCTGGGGGAACATCGGGTAATGCACTATCCTTCAAACATCTATATATTTTGTGTTGTATCTTCCGTACTTGCTATCTCATTCCCCGTAACTGACTACTAAGTTCCAGTACATACTTACGTATCCGGTCCCTTACAGGTCCTACTTCCTCTCCCCCCATGACTATCCCATGTGGTAATTCTATTGCACGTCCCATCAAGTAATCATGTATGACCCCAAAGGCGTACCCACTATCTGTAGACGTTTGCCGCCTTTCCCTCTGCTAGTTGCAAAGCGTTAGTGAGGGCCATCAACTCTGCCACATGGGCTGAGAGGGCCCCATCCTATCTCCCTGATCGGACCGTCGCACTTGTGCCATCCACTACGGCCCACCCGATCCGAGGAGATCCGTCCATATATTCCGCGATCCATCTACAAATAGGGTGATATCAGGGTTTTCTGGTGGTTCTTCTATAACTGGGAATGTCCCCTCCTCTTTCTCTACCTCGGGATAAGCATGGGGTTTTCCTGTTCCGAGGATTCCTTCAGCTGGGTTTTCTGCTGTGTCTCGCACTATTGCTACAGATCTATCTTTGGGGATGAGTACTGTCTCCCAGCGTGCCGACACAGATTTGAGACAGATCGCAGCTGGCTGTCACAAATAGATGACTATCTTCTGCCCAATCTGCGCCTTTTAGGGGCTAACCTTTAACCCTCCCCCCTTTAGGACCTTAACGTGTGTACCAGAGCAGCTGCTTGTCCTGCCTCATCTTCTGAAGCAGTAAGAAGGTTGTCTACATATTGCAGTATGGTACTTCGGTAAGGGCTTTCTAGGAAGGAGTTCATTGCCCGATGGAAAATTGCTGGACTATTGTGAAAGCCCCGTGGGAGTCTGGTCCAAGTGTATTGTTTATCACCTACGGTGAAGGCAAACTTATTCTGCGACTCAGGATCAAGTGGTATAGAGCAAAATCCATTGGCTATATCAAGGACCGTGAATACCTTATTTTCCGTGCTTAATGCGTTTAGGATCGTTGCGGTGCTGGTAATTATTGGGTGGAGCTTAGGGGTTATCTTATTCAGTTCCATATAGTCGATGGTCAGTCTATGTGTGCGGCTGGGCTTGATTACTGGCCATATCGGGGAATTTGTCGCACTTTCAGTTGGTCTCACTATACCTTTACTCATAAGGTCAGTTATTATGATATTAAATGCACATTGTGTTTCTGGCTTAATCGGGTACTGGCGGTATGGTTTGCTGGTGAACATATTCACTCAGACCAGAGTAAGGACAAAGCAGCGACTTTATTGTTGATAGAACTCTGGTAGAAGAGTCAAGACCCCACGGTCTGTGAGCACCTTCTCCCTGAGTGATCCTTGCAGCTGGTATATATATTCTATTATCAAACAATGGCAGGTGTTTACATTATCTGGGTGAGGGGCCAGCCAACCCCTTAGCTACTCCTTAGTCAACCAACCCGTAGCAACTTAATCATGTTTTCAGTCATTGTGACTCAACCGTATCTGTGTTTTATCTATTGCAGGCACGCAGCATCTGGCCTTGTGACTTAACTATGCACAATTCTCTATTTGGCATTTAGCCAACAAAGTTAATGTACAGTTAGCATGTTGCAGTGTCCACATAGTCAAGTATGCCGACATCTTCTCTGGTTCTGAAATTTACTCCAGCAGCATAAAATTCCTGACGGGTGCAGCGGTAAAGATTTGTGGTTGTGGGATGGGGATTGGGTGGCTGCCTTACGGTTGAGAGATGAGGATGGGAAACTCAGGCCAGGGTAGACACAAAATGCTGGAGTAACTCAGCGGGTGAGGCAGCATCTCTGGAGAAAAGGAATAGGCGACATTTTGGGTGGAGAACCTTCTTCAGACTGATGTCAGGGGAGGGGGGTGGGATAGCATGCTGACCGGTTGCATCGTGGCTTGGTTCGGCAATTTGAGCGCCCTGGAGAGGAAAAGACTACAAAAAGTAGTAAACACTGCCCAGTCCATCATCGGCTCTGACCTTCCTTCCATCGAGGGGATTTATCGCAGTCGCTGCCTCAAAAAGGCTGGCAGTATCATCAAAGACCCACACCATCCTGGCCACACACTCATCTCCCTGCTACCTTCAGGTAGAAGGTACAAGAGCCTGAAGACTGCAACAACCAGGTTCAGGAATAGCTACTTCCCCACAGCCATCAGGCTATTAAACCTGGCTCGGACAAAACTCTGATTATTAATAACCACTTTCTGCTATTTGAATGTTATCAGTTTATTTATTCATGTGTGTATATATTTATATCATGGTATATGGACACATTTATCTGTTTTGTAGTAAATGCCTACTATTTTCTGTGTGCTTAAGCAAAGCAAGAATTTCATTGTCCTATACAGGGACACATGACAATAAACTCACTTGAACTATAGGTTCAAATTAGAACGACAGCTGCAGCAAGATGGTGTGAAGCAGGTATGGGCTGGAATGCGAAAGATCACGGGCATGAAGCAGAAAGGTGGTACACTGCCTGATGGTGAACAGAATCTGGCTGATGATCTGAACAGATTTTTCAACAGATTTGACTGCCCCACACCACCCCAGCCTCCCCCACCTGGTCTGCTGACCATTGCTGCTTCCTCTCCACCTCCCCTCCCTCTCTCCATCATCTCCATCACTCCTGAGATGTCACCTGTACGGAGTCCCCTCTTTCCACCTCCCACTCCACCGGCAGCCCCACCTATGACTCTTCATACTGCTCAGGTCAAGATGATGCTGGACAGACTGAAGCCAGGGAAAGCAGTGGGGCCTGATGACACCAGCCCAAGGCTACTGAAGACTTGCTCTTCAGAGCTGTGTGGTATTCTAACACACCTGTTCAACCTGAGCTTGCGTCTACAGAAGGTTCCAAGGCTGTGGAAAACATCTTGCCTGGTACCTGTCCCAAAGAAGACCCATCCCACTCTCCACAATGACTACAGACCAGTAGCGCTCACTTCACATATAATGAAGACATTTGAGAGACTTGTCCTTTCTTACATCAGGACTAGTGTGTCAAATCAAATGGATCCTTTGCAGTTTGCATATCAGCCTAACATCAGTGTCGATGATGCCCTCATTTACATGCTGCAGAGGGTGTACACACATTTGGACACTACTGATGCATCTGTAAGGATTACATTTTTTGACTTCTCAAGCGCCTTCAACACAATTCAGCCCCAACTGCTAGGGGAGAAGATGGAGAAGATGAAAGTGGATCCATCACTGGTACTGTGGTGTTTGGATTACCTTTCCCTCAGACCACAGTACGTGCGCCTACAGAACAGTGTCTCGGGCACCATCTTGAGCAGCACAGGGGCTCCACAAGGAACTGTGCTGGCTCCGTTCCTGTTTACCATCTACACAGCGGATCTCCAATATAACACCAACAGCTGCTTTTTGCAGACGTTTTCGGATGACACAGCTGTTGTCGGCCTCATTAAAGGGGGCAATGAGGAGGAGTATAGAGACATAATAAGTAACTTTGTGGAGTGGAGTGCACACAATAACCTCCATCTTAACACCAAAAAAACCAAGGAGATAGTTGTGGACTTCAGGAAGGGGAGGAGGAGGACTCAAGCAACACCAATCACCATTAAGGGCACTGAGGTGGAGGTGGTCGCTAACCACAGGTACCTTGGGGTGCAGCTTGACAGTGATCTGGACTGGAAGTGTCATATGGAGGCGGTGTACAGGAAGGGACAAAGCCGACTGTATTTTTTAAGGAGGCTGAGGTCATTTAACATCTGCCAACCCCTACTGTGCAGTGTCTACCATTCAGTGGTGGCCAGTGCTCTGTTTTTTGCTGTGGCCTGTTGGGGAGATGGCGCCCGCATAGCGGACAAAAACAGACTGGACAAGCTGATCAGGAAGGCCGGCTCAGTGGTCGGGGCTGAGCAACGAACGGTCCAGCAGGTGGCAGAGGCCAGAACTCTGAACAAACTGGGTTCAATATTGACAAACCCCACTCACCCACTCCATGCCCTGAAGGTGATCAAGAGCAGCATCTTCAGTCAGAGACTGATTGCACCAATGTGCAAAACTGACAGACATAGGAAGTCTTGTATACCAGCTGCTATAAGGTTATATAATGCGCATAAATAACTGCACTTTTTTTAAATTAATTGTATTTTAACTTGTATTTTAACTTGTTAAGTATGGAAGCCATTTGAGGAAATGTGTGGTGTTATGTCTGTCTTGAAGCTGTCGTGGCACTGTAATTTCCTGTAAAGGATTATTAAAGGTATAATCAATCAATCAATCAAAAAGAACTTGATAGAATGTAGGCGGAGACAGTAAGACTAGTGGGAGAACTGGGAAGGGGGAGGGGATAGAGAGAGAAAACAAGGGCTATCTGAAGTTAGAGAAGTCAATGTTCATACCGCTGGGGTGTAAACTACCCAAACAAAATATGAGGTGCTGTTCCTCCAATTTGCGCTGGGCCTCACTCTGACAATGGAGGAGGCCCAGGACAGAAAGGTCAGATTGGGAATGGGAGGGGGGTTGAAGTGCTGAGTCACTGGGAGATCAGGTAGGTTAAGACGGACTGCGCGGAACAAATTACTCCAGCATTTCGTGTCTACCTTTGATTTAAAAGCATCTGCAGTTCTTTCTTACACAAACTCAGGCCAGGGTTTGTCCTAATTACTTGGACATGGACAAATATCATAAATCATATGGAAACCATTAACCATTTTAAACTGTTTTTGGCCTATTCTGAGCCTCTGTGCCGATCTTATTATTGTTATATAGTATATACCACCATTCCTCAAAGAAAATCAAGAAGAACAATAAATACTAACAATGCACAGATTTATTTAAAAACAGATAAATTAATAAAACGTGGTCACTGACTTACGAAACCACTGCAGTTCTGTTTATGCTTTGGATATAGAGTTCCAGGATTTCGACAGTTGAGTGTGCAACTTAGGAACCCATGAGTGCAAAATAGCTTTTGTGTATGGTACATCTGTAGACGTTGTGCACACATGATGGAGAAAATAAATGTATAGGCCTCAATGAAGTAGGCTGTGCTTTTCTGTCTCGGCATCAACTCTACCAGGGATCTTTAATTCCAAACTTCGGCAAATGATTTTAAAGGCAGTTGCTCTCACCTCACTTCTGAAAATCACCTATTTTGACTTCCTCTGGACAAAGGTTGTCATGGGGTCTGATGAAAAGTAATCCTGGGCAAAACCAAACTGAGCATTTGTGGGCCAATAAATGGTGAGCTAATTTCCAATTCCCTTCAGTAACTGAGAGTAGACTGATGTGGTGGCAATAGGATGGATTGGGTTCATCTATTTTATTAATCTTGTCATGTCTGTCCTTTCACATGGATGTAAAAGGTTTCGTTGTGCTACTAAAAGTTGAGCAGTTGATGTCTGATATCTTGACAGCATTTCTCTCCACCTACATCAAAGATAAGCTTGATCATTATTACCCTACTGGGTGGTTCTGGTGTGATTGACTACAAAACCGCAACAATTACATTTTAAAGCCAATTCATTCAATGTAGAAGAATTTGAAGTGTCTCTAGGGAAATAAAGATGCTCTACTCGTACAAGTTTGCTCCTTCTGGAAGCTGCAATTCAGAATGTAATTTGTCAGCTATGATTTTAAAAATATTTATTTCATTGAATGTGATGAGTTGCTATATTGATATAAGGTCTTGATCTATATTAAACAACTAAAAATTGATTTCCAAAAGCATATTTACATACTTTTTTAATATGCTTTGTAATTCAATCAGATTTTTTTTTCAGTTAGTATTTTTTTTGGAACTGGGATTAGTTTAAAAGATTTCCCCTCTTTATTGACAACAATGTCAAGAGCACAGTCGAAGACGTTTAATGTAGATTTCAATTAAAGGCCAGCTGCCCCAAGCATTTTATGTGAATGTAAGGATAGGCCAACAATTCCATATTGCTCCTGACGATTGTGGGAGTACAGAGCACTCCAAATAAATTTAATGTCTGTAAGGATTACTCCAGATGAAGAAGAAAAAACAAGAGTGATAAAGCAGAGGCCCTATAAAGACTAGAAATGTATTTACATTACAAAATCTGAAAACCATAATGGAAGAAAATAGTTTACTGAAGAATGAACACTACCATTGTTGTTATCTCTTCCACTCATAAGATTGGACAGGCAGAATGACCAGTTCACGTGTTTTAAGGTTTAGGCTTTGGTTTATTATTGTCACGTGTACTGAGGTACAGTGAAAAGCTTTGTTTTGCATGCTATCTAATCAAATTAGATAATACTACACAAATACAATCAAGCCAAACTCAAGTACAATAGTTAGAGCAAAGGAGAAGATACAGAGTGCAGAATATAGTTCTCAGCATTGTAGTGTAATAGTTCCAAAGACATTTCCATGTCTGCAATGAGGTAGAGGAAAATCAGACTGTACTCTAGCTTTTGGAAGGACGATTCAGAATCTGTCTGAAACAGAGGAAGAAGCTGTTCCTGAGTCTAATAGTGCACACTTTCATGCTTTATCTTCTGCCCAACAGGAGTGGGGAGAAGAAGGTATGACTGGGGTGGGAAAGATCTTTGGTCATGTTGCTGCTTTTCTGAGCAGCATAAAGTAGGTATGTTGGAAAGCCTACCTGAAGCGTCGCTGAAAATCTGTCGCTGCGGGTGTGCGCGATTTTGGCGCCGTTTAGAGGGGGCGGGTTTAAAACGCGATTTTCGCTAGGCTGTTCAAATCGAAGATGTTCAGCCTAGTTAATTATTAACGAAAAATCGCTGGAAGACCCCGTCGCAAAAGCTATTATTAGTTTTAAAGGCCTCGTATAATAGTTATAGTAGTTTAAAAATCAATCTCTAAACCCGCGACCACCAACAACCGCAGGGTCTCATAAAGCAAATAGCAGAAGGTAGGCTGTATATTTTTACATTAAAAAGGGCTTCTAAAGATCCCTTTATACAAAGTTTAATATTGCGAGTAGCTCATTTTGGGCCCATTATATCCCGCAGTATTTTTCTCGGCATTTGAGGGCACAAATCTACCGCAATGTGAACGTTCTAAACCAGCGCGTTCACAGGATCCCACTGGAAAGCTGATTTAAATGGACTTTAATTTACAGCAATTGAACACTAAATTCCTTCCATTTGGTCTATAAATTAATGTAAATGAGATTTTAAAATCATGTTTTATTGTGAATTATTTGTGAATATTATTTGGACATTTAGGCTATTTAAAAATGTTAATCATTTATTAAGAAATGGATAGATGTTTAGATCTAGTAATTGAAGTCTGAAATTAGCTACAATTAGGTAACTAACTAATTATATGCTTTAATTTCAGGTCATCCTAGTAAGATAATTTTATATTTGTTTCAGAATGCTTCAATCTATGATAACTGAAAATTTCATTCAGTTCTCTTAATTTTTAAGAAAATTATGGGCTTTTGACTGTTCACGATCACAGCTTTTTTGTTATGTCCATAGAAAATCAATAGGGAACAAGATGCTCATTTCCCAGTATGAAAATGGCCATAACTTTTTAAATACTTGAGATATGAAAGTGAATTAGGTGTCAAATTAAACTTATTTTTATGCTTTATCTGATGGGATAAATTGCAGACTTGATTTTTAAAATCTCAAAATTTTGTAACATTGCTACATAAAGTGCAGATAGAGTCAATGGCGGGGAGTCTAGTCTGCACAATAGATGGGCTACATCTGTAACTCATTGTACTTCCTTATGACTTGAACAGAGCTGTTCCCAAACCTAGCTGTGATGCATCTCTAGAGAACGGACAGATGACATTCTGACTCAAAATGTCCTACTCCTTCATCTTGCTGACATTGACGGAAATTTTGTAGGCCTGACACCATGTTAAGAGTGTCAAGAAAGTTTAATTGTCATATGGATTGACTATAGAACAATGAAATTCTTACTAAGTTCTCTATCTCTTTCTTGTATTACTTCTACTCATTGTTTGTGATCCGACTCACTATAGTGTAACCGTATCTGTAAACATGTAGATGCAGTTCAAGCCAAATTTGGCCACACAGTTGTGTGTGTATAGAAATGAAATGAAATGAAAATCCCAGGGTTATTATATGTACATAAAATATTTTTGAATAAGGATAAGTATAGACTTGGAAGGAGAGTACTAAATTGGATTACAACATTATTAGGCAGGAGCTAAAAAAAGAATAGAGTGGTCTACTCTGCCATTTAATCATGGCTAATCCATCTTTCCCTCTCAACACCATTCTCCAGCCTTCACCCCATAACTCCTGACACATCCTCTAGTTAAGACCTACTTTGTATGTAGCCTGACTGCATGATACAACTTTACACATTTCCTTTAATGTTATGAAATAATGTAATAAACATTAACATCCAAATGTGCACCATACATACACCAAATAGCCTATTATGTTTAATGATTGGATTTTTGATGTCCTTTTCCTTTGCACATTAAATCATTACATTTGACTTTCTTGACTACAACCCATTGATGGAAATATTTTCAAAAATTGATTGTCAGTTATGGAAGAATTGAAAGCAACGGCTTTAGTTTCCCCATTTTGAAGTAATTCTGATGTTGCCCATGAGGTATTTATTTGAAAGATACTTTGATGGCACAGAAATAGGAAACAGTGAAGGTATCCACGTTTCCTTTATTTTTAAAGATGGAGTCAAACCTGTCTGCAGAGTTTAAAACTAATAAAAATCATAGCAGTAACTGCATGCATTTAGCAGAAAACCTTGCATCTGTAATTTTTTTTACTTCCTTACAGCCTAATGATCTTTTATTCACTGATGAATATTTGACTATATTATAATGCTAACTTTGATTATTTTGCTACATAGGTACGTTTGTCAAAAGAAAATGATTCATCTTGGAAGCCTACCTTCATTGTGAAGCCAGATGGAGGATCTCAGGGTGATGGCATCTACCTCATTAAAGATTCTAGTGATATCCGAATAATGTCTAGCCTCCACAGCAAGCCAGCAGTGGTGCAGGAATACATCAGCAAGCCATTTCTGATCGACAGACTGAAATTTGACATTCGTTTGTACGTCTTACTCAAGTCAATAGATCCTTTGGAAATCTACATAGCTAAAGATGGACTATCTAGGTTTTGTACAGAACCATATCAGGAGCCTAACAGCAGAAATTTCCATCGTGTATTTATGCATTTAACAAACTACTCTTTGAATGTCCACAGTGGAAATTTTGTCCATTCTGACAGTGCAAACACAGGAAGTAAAAGGACATTTTCAAGTATTCTGGCCAAGCTCTCTCTGAGGGGCTATGATGTGAAGAAAGTGTGGTCAGATATTATTACATTGGTAATTAGGGCTATTATTGCACTGATTCCAGAATTAAAAGTTTATCATCAAATATATATTCCTCCAGGGAAGCCTGGGCCCACATGTTTCCAGGTTAGTATAATGTATTGAAAATTCTAACTTTAAGCACAAAATATATTTGTTTAAGTTACTATGTCTCTTTTTCTCCACGTCGCAGAATTTGATGTGTTTATGATTTAAGTTTATTTTCCCACTTGCCTGATATATTCACTATCCTCATAGCTCAATATGAGTACAGTGGAATTTCGGTAAGTACAGTGGCCTAAGGGGGCCAACAAGATATGAAACACATTGCTAATCAGTGAGATTTGCATTTGCTAGTGAAACATAGAAACATAGACATTAGGTGCAGGAGTAGGCCATTCGGCCCTTCGAGCCTGCCATTCAATATGATCATGGCTGATCATCCAACTCAGTATCCCGTACCTGCCTTCTCTCCATACCCTCTGATCCCCTTAGCCACAAGGGCCACATCTAACTCCCTCTTAAATATAGCCAATGAACTGGCCTCAACTACCCTCTGTGGCAGAGAGTTCCAGAGATTCACCACTCTCTGTGTGAAAAATGTTTTTCTCATCTCGGTTTTAAAGGATTTCCCCCTTATCCTTAAGCTGTGACCCCTTGTCCTGGACTTCCCCAACATCGGGAACAATCTTCCTGCATCTAGCCTGTCCAACCCCTTAAGAATTTTGTAAGTTTCTATAAGATCCCCTCTCAATCTCCTAAATTCTAGAGAGTATAAACCAAGTCTATCCAGTCTTTCTTCATAAGACAGTCGTGACATCCCAGGAATCAGTCTGGTGAACCTTCTCTGCACTCCCTCTATGGCAATAATGTCCTTCCTCAGATTTGGAGACCAAAACTGAACGCAATACTCCAGGTGTGGTCTCACCAAGACCCTGCACAACTGCAGTAGAACCTCCCTGCTCTTATTCTCAAATCCTTTTGCTATGAAAGCTAACATACCATTCGCTTTCTTCACTGCCTGTTGCACCTGCATGCCTACTTTCAATGACTGGTGTACCATGACACCCAGGTCTCGCTGCATCTCCCCTTTTCCTAATCGGCCACCATTTAGATAATAGTCTGCTTTCCTGTTTTTGCCACCAAAATGGATAACCTCACATTTATCCACATTATACTGCATCTGCCAAACATTTGCCCACTCACCCAGCCTATCCAAGTCACCTTGCAGTCTCCTAGCATCCTCCTCACAGCTAACACTGCCCCCCAGCTTAGTGTCATCCGCAAACTTGGAGATATTCCCTTCATCCAGATTCCCTTCAATTCCCTCATCCAGATCATTAATATATATTGTAAATAGCTGGGGTCCCAGCACTGAGCCTTGCGGTACCCCACTAGTCACTGCCCGCCATTGTGAAAAGGACCCGTTTACTCCTACTCTTTGCTTCCTGTTTGCCAGCCAGTTCTCTATCCACATCAATACTGAACCCCCAATGCCGTGTACTTTAATGGCGGGTGCCAATGAATGGCAAAGCTACATTGAGACCCAATTTTTGAAGACGCGTGCTTTTTCATTGAAATATTTTCCCATTAGTTGAAGAATCAAATGTAGAAATTGTGGCAGTGGACCTCCAGCCGGGCACTAAATTTCAAAGTTTGCTGTTCAACATAATATAAGCAAACACAATTTATTTACCATCCAATGCTAGCTAACCCCACCACAATGCCGTCATCTCTTTATGAGTGCAATTATTATCTGCACCACACTTTCAGTAGAAGGCTCAGTAAGGGATTAAGGGAGCTTGTGCTGTATGTACTTTCTATGGTTGACCTGAGGAAATCTGCCTTTCATCGAACTAAAGCAGGAGGAAATTTGATACTCAAAAATTCCATTGATATTCCATTGATATTGCTGTCAGAGAAGATTTACCCAGCAATATTCTGCTCACTGATGCTTAATTTACGTTTCATCAGAAACACTTGGCTCCAAACCTTTTTACAGCCTTAGTCACGTGTACTGAAAATTTGAATTCCTAGAGGTGAGATGTAAGCTATTGCACTTGATATCAGGGCAACATTTAACCAAGTACTACATTAGGGAGCCCTGGCATGTAAAGCAAATCAATGGGCAACAAAGGAAAAACATTCCAGTAGCTGGATTCATACCTCACACGATAAAAATAGATGTTGGAAATCGATAATGCCAGCATCATGGCATCTTTGAAGTTCCTGTGCCTACTGCCCAATCAGTTGCTTCGTAAATCACCTTACTTCCACCAGAAGTAGTAGGAGTGCTTGCTGATGAGTGCACACAATTCAGATTCACTCTCAATTCCTCAGAAAATGCACAAGTGCATGTCTGCATGCAAGAAATGTAGACAACAGTCAGGCATGAGATGATAAATGGCAAGTAATATTTATGACACACACATGCAAGGCAATGACCATCTCCAATGAGAGGAGCTAACAGCGTACAATTGACGGTCAATAGCCAAGCTTCCCACTAACAACATATCTTAGGGTCTGTGGTAACTGAATTACTGCCTGATCTCACAAAGCATTTCCACTATCTGGAAAGCACAGATCAGGAGTGTGATGGAATATTTTCCTTGTGCTTGGATGTGGCTCCAACAATATTCAAGAAACTCAAAAACCATGCAGGACAAAGGAGCCCAGTAGATTGGTATATCATCCACCACCCTAACGTTAACTGCACCATGAGCACACAATTGCAATGTGGTCTATCTACAAATTTCTTTGCAGTTAATGGCTTGGTCTATTAGTCCAAAGGTACATCCCAAACCTGCAAGCTCATAAGGTCATAAGTGAACAAATAGTCGCAGAATTAGGCCATTCGGCCATCAAGTCTACTCCGCCATTCAATCATGGCTGATCTATCTTTCCCTCCTAACCTAATTTTCCTGTCTTTTCCCCATAAACGCTAACACCTATACTATAAAATAATCTATCTATCTCTGCCTTAAAAATATCCAATGACTTGGCCTCCACTACCTTTTGTGACAATAAATTCCCCAGATTCACCTCCCTCTGACTACAGAAATTCCTCCTCATCTCCTTCCTAAAGGATGTCTAATTCTGAGGCTGACATCTGGTCCTAGACTCTCTGACTAGTGGAAACATCCTCTCCACATCCGCTCTACCATCAAGAAGGATAAAGGCAACCAGTGCATGGAAATGCTGTCACCTGCTCTATAATATACTACAGTGTTTATTAAAGGTCAGAAGGAATAGAATTAGAATTAGGCCATTCGGCCCATCAAGTTTACTCCACCATTAAATAATGGCTGATCTATCTGTCCCTCCTAACCCCATTCTCCTGCCTTGCCCCCATAACCTCTGACACTTGTACTATTCAAGCTATATGGTTAGTTATGTTTATACCTACAGATTTATTCATGACATTATGAAATTTAACATTTAAAAATAAGCTTAAAATGCAACTTTCTAATCCACCTTTAACGAAAAAATCCTATTGTTAGCTCGAGTCTTGTATGTCTATTCCTTCTTTACCACAACCTAGCCTGATTCCCTTCCAATCTTATGAAATTTGGACCTATTCTAATCTATCTTTGTATTTTAAATCTTATAATAGTCACTACCCCTACCCCCTTCAGGACTGAGTAATAAGTTGAGGCTGGTGGTTGATATGATTTATTAAAATGTAATAACTAATGCTTATTTAATTTATTTTTTGTTTGCACAGATTTTAGGATTTGATATTCTCCTCATGAAAAACTTGAAGCCTGTTTTATTGGAAGTGAATGCCAATCCTAGCATGAGAATAGAACATGAACAAGAGGTAAGAATCCCTGAGTCAATCAGTGCATTGTAAATATGTACCCTTACAAAAAAGGAAAACATTGACACAGAGCCGGTACAGCAGCATAGTAGGCCTGTAAACATGGTATTCATAGATAACAGAATAAACAACAAAAAAATCAATTCAAAGTATATAAAATTATAAGAAGGTTGACTATTAGAACCTTTTTCCCAGGGTGGAAATGTCAAATAATAGATGGCATAGCTTTCAGCTGAGATGTGCAAGGTTTAAAGGAGATGTGCGGAGCAAGTTATTTTACAGAGAGCTTGGATTGCACTGCAAGGGGTGGTGGTGGAGGCAGATACGATAGTGGTGTTTAAGGGGCTTTTGGATATGCACAGAATGGAGGGATATGGATCACGTGCAGGTTGATGAGATTAGTTTATCTTGGTATCATGGGCTGAAGGGCTATCTTAGCATCGTGGGCTGAAGTCATTGTGGGCTGAAGGGCATGATCCTATGTTGTACTAATCAATGTTCTGTTTCTATGATGTTGCTTATAACGTGCTCACTGCCATTATTTTAATACAGTAATGTCAGTTACCTGATTTAAAGGAAAATGGGAAATTATAAATTATAATGAAAAAGTTAAAAGAACCCAAGAACTGTTTGTGGGCATGATGTTCAATAGGTCCAGTCAATGCAGAATATCCACTCAGGATATTGAACTACATAACTAAAACAATAGGGAGAAAGTCATGAAAGAATTGTGTAGTAATCTGATTGAATCAATCCTGAGGTCACGTCCAATTTTGGTCACTATGACATTGAAAGTGAAGTGTTGACACTAGTGCAACTTAGTATATCCCTAAGCATTTTAAGGGGACTGGATGGTATTGTGCATATACAGTGGTAAAAGGTAAAAAGGAAAAAATTATCAAGGAGATCAGTTCAAATTAGTGACAAATGATACAATTTTTATTTTTTCCCCCATAAACTACATCTAAATTGCCCCTGGATGTTGTAGAAGCAAATTCAGTAATTATTCAGTAAACAAGTAGATGCTGCAGTGAACAGACTGCAGGATATTTTGGAATTAATTCACTAATTTGGGCTGAGTATCTTTATTAATCTATACTTATCTTGTGAAAGACTGTTAATATTTGCAAGACTCTATATTTCATTTATTAGACCCCTTGTTAGATTGCTTTGCAAACCTTTTCATTTTTGGAAGATAATACAATTTTGCACAAAAACAAAGATAAATTGCTTCTAATATGAAATACTAGACTAGGTGGGACCCATTGGATCCCAGCATCACACGGAAGGGCTGGTCACCCAACGCAATATTCCACCTCTCCACCAATTCCAATATTGCTGGCCGGGGGGGGGGGGGGGGGGCTTTCTGTTGTGCTAGTTTGTACTATTTGTTATTTGTTGATCACACACATCCTCCACCTCACACAGACACACACACACACACACACACACACACACACACACAGACTAATTCACACACACACACAGACTCATTCACACACACACACACACACACACACACAGACTCATTCACTCACACACACTCACCCAATACTAAAATGCCAAGCACCTTCAGAACGTGTTGAATATACCGTGTGTAAAACAAATGTTTAAAGCCTCCTGTAGAGGCTGCTGGTGCTGAAGCAAAAACGTGCTTTAAATAACATCAAACAAACACACTCACCATAGACAGAGCAGTCAGCACTCTTGAATCATTCAACGGCGCCTGCACTCGGCGCCATCTTGACGTCACCCTCTCGCTTCTTGCCACGAACCGGAAATGACGTCATCAGCGCCATCTTGCAACAAAGTGAAAATCACAGAATGAGTGCCAATTCTGAAATTAAACATAGTCCTGATCTAATAAAATGTTTATTCACGCTTTATCCATCCGAAAACTGGTGCAAGCAAGCCCTTTAAAAGCCAAGCCAATTGGACAAAAACACTTTGCAAGCCAACAAAACACATTTGCTGAAAGCCCTTTAAAAAGCCAACCTAATTGGGCAAACACTTTGCAAACAACAAACACATTTGCTGAAAACCAGATCCCGGGGACTCACCGTGGAGTAGACGTGCGTTCAGTGTTATTCGCAGCTCAGAGAGCCGTGTTCCTCTCGCTTCCTCCGTCTGGCAGAGACTGAGTGAGCCACGACATTTCCGGGTTTTATAGTCCCTCCCCCCTTGCCGCCAGCGGGGGCAGCAGAGAGAATGGCAATTTTTTTTAAACATTAATATCTCTCTGAATTTTCATCGATGGGAAAAATCCTCCGGTCCAGTCCGGCGTAGGGGGGCTCTGAGCGAGGTGGCCAAAAATGACGGCCGTAAATGGCGGCGTTCTCTCGGAAATCACATCGCAGTGAGTCAAATGCGGTCAAGATCTTACTTTTAGTAATATAGATTACCTTGAAAGTACCAATAGACACAACAGTTTGATTCAAAATGTTTCTAACAATAATCCAAAACATACAATTGGTCACCTGTTTTAGCTCACATGTTAGGATAATATCTACATATGTTTGTATAATACTAAACATCCTGTATTGCATTTTTTGAACAAAATAATTTTTCTTATTGAGCTTTCTTCAGCTTATCTCTTTCCTAATCACCTTGCAGTGTATACCATTTTCAAATAAGATATATGTGTGACCTGCTCCTTGACATCTTCAATTTCCATACATAAATTAGTGAATACAATTCCAAGAATGCTGTTCATTCTTTGAGCCCATTAAATTGCTGATTTTATAATGTCCCAGCACTTTATTGCAAAATACAGTATATTGGTGATCCAGTGGAATGCAATTTAGTCATTTTTCCAGATGGTATAACTATTTCATTTTCCAAAGAAAAGTTACATTATTACAATACAACAATATATAAATCAAATTGCAAGTAATAAATCCAAAATTATAAAGTAGTGGAATGGTCATTACACTAATAAATCTGGGTCATAAGATAAGAATGCATTTTTATAATTATCACCGCATAAATCTGTATTTCATGAAATGTAATGACAGTAGCAAAAAGTGAATAGACCTCACATGCCTCAAAAGGAAATATTAACTCTTCTTGTTATTTTAATAAATATAGAAATGAAATACTGTGAAACTTGCTTGCACAATCAGCTTGCAATTTCTAGCATTCCATATTGATTCTAGTGTTGAATTAATAGTGTTTCCTTTTTAAGCAAAGGTGTCAAATAATTTATCTTCCTTGGTTTATTAATTTTTGATGTTCTCCTAATTGTCATGTTTTTAAGTCATAATCCATAGGAGCAGAATTAGGCCATTCGGCCCATCAAGTCTACCCCGCCATTCAATCATGGCTGATCTACCTTTGCCTCTCAACCACGTTCTCCTGCCTTCTCCCTGTAACTTTTCACAGCCTTGCTAATCAAGAACCTGCCAATCTCTGTTTTAAAAATACCCATTGACTTGGCCTCCACAGCCATCAGTGGCAACAAATTCCACAGGTTCATCACCCCTCTGGCTAAAGAAATTCCTCCTCATCTCCTTTCTAAAGGTACGCCCTTTTATTTGGAGGCTGTGCCCTCTGGTCTTAGACTCGCCCACTACAGGCCTTTCACTATTCTGCAAGTTTCAATGAGATCCTCCCCCCCCCCCCCCCCCCCCCCATCCTTCTAAACTCCCAATGAGTACAGGCCCAGATCAATCAGATGCTCCTCATACGTTAACCCAATCGTTCCCGGGATGATCCTCGTAAACTTCCTCTGGATCCTCTCCTATGCTAGCACATCCCTCCGTGGATATGGGATCCAAAACTGCTCACATTACTCTAAATGCCATCTGACTAGTGACTTATACAACTTCAGCATCACATCCTTTATTTATATTCTATCCCTTTTGAAATAAATGTCAACATTACATTTGCCTTCCTTATTACTGATTCAACCTGAAAATTAACCTTTTGGGAATCCTGCACCAGCACTCCCAGGTCTCTGCACCTATGGTTTCTGAATCCTCTCCCCATTTAGAAAATAGTCTATGCCTTTATTCCTACTACCAAATTGTCCATCTGCCCATTCTCTTTGCCCAATCTCCCAGTCTGTCCAAGTCCATCTGCAGATTCCTTGTTTCCTCAACACTACCTGCCCTCCACTTTTTCTTGCATCATCTGCAAACTTGGCGACAAAGTCATCAATTGCTTCTTCCAATTTATTAATATACAATGTGAAGAGTAGCGGATGTGGAACACCAGTTCACTGGCAGCTAACCAGAAAAATCCCTCTTTATTCCCACACTTTGCCTTCTGCCATACAGCCAAACTGCTATCCATGCTATTATCTTCTCACCAATACCATGGTCTGTCATCTTCTTCAGTAGCGTGTGCCACCTTATCAAAGTCCTTCTGAAAATCCAAGTGAACAACATCCACGGACTCTCCTTTGTCTATCCTGTCTTCCTCAAAGAATTTCAACAGATTTTTCAGGCAAAATTTCCCCTTCACAAAACTATGCTGACTATGCGGTCTATTTTATCAAGACCTCCTTCTTTCATCTCCGCAACATCGCCAAACTCAGACCCTCTCTCACACCTCCCGCTGCTGAAAGACTCATCCATGCCTTCATCTCCTCCCGACTGGACTACTGCAACTCACTTCTCCTTGGCATCAGCTCCACCTACATCAACCGACTCCAACTGGTCCAGAACGCAGCCGCCCGACTCATCACCCACACCAAATCCTGACATCACATCACTCCAGTCCTCAAACAACTTCACTGGCTTCCCATCTCCCACCGGATCAACTACAAAATCCTGATCCTCACCTACAAAGCCCTCCACCATCTGGCCCCCCCATATCTCACTGACCTCCTCTCCCCCTACCAACCCTCACAGTCCCTCAGATCCATATCAGCCGGTCTCCTCTCCATCCACAAGTCCAACCTCCGCAGTTTTGGGGACAGAGCCTTCTCCAGGGCAGCTCCCAGGCTCTGGAACTCCCTCCCCCAACTGATCCGCAATTCCGTGTCCCTCACCATCTTCCAGTCCCGCCTCAAGACCCATCTCTTCACCTCTGCCTATCCTTAGCCCCACGTCCCCCTCCCTTTTCATCTGTGCATTAATTGCCTCATATTGTGTTTTGTATTGAATTCTGTCTTTACTTTGTGTACTAGTCATGTCTCTATTATTTATTTCATTCCCCTTACATGTTTTTCCTCCACCTGCTAAATTTTTGTAAGGTGTCCTTGAGACTCTTGAAAGGCGCCCATAAATAAAATTTATTATTATTATTATTATTATTATGTGTTTGTAAGTACACAGAACCTCATCCTTAATAATAGTCCTAGATTAATATAATGTAACATGATGAGAAGCATTTTTTAAATTGGCAGTAGTGAAGAACTGAATTGCCATTATCAATAATCTTGCTGAAGTGCATAACAACAGGAATCTTTTCATCCACACTTAATTCTAGTCATGTTCAACATTCCCCTTGTCTTTGTCCTGGTGGTTTGAGTTGTGAATGATCATTCAGTTTGCTGTTCCTTTCTGACAGCATGCTTCATGCATCCCTTCTCTTTCATGTAGCATCATAAGATTCCCTGAGTGGAAAGTATAGGAGTTTCCAATTATATATATCGGATGATAAGTGATTATTATATATGTGTATATTCAGTAAGGTTTTTAAATATTCTACTTTACACTTGGACACTACTTTACGGTTGGCCATTCATTTTGTCTTGTAAATCACTGTATGTGTATCAGTGTGCTGTCCCACAAGACTATCCTATATATTTAACAAATCTAAACATACATTTACTGGGGTCTCTATAGAATACTGCCAGCAATGTTCTCTTCATGGATCAGGAATCAAAGTGTATACTAAGTGCATTAGCCTGATCTAACCTGAATACAATTGTATGTCTGTTTCATCACTCCTGATTATAGTGTTCTCAAACACACTTGGCAATCTATGCCCAGAGGTACGAGCAGGATGAACACTGTTGCTGCACGCGTGAGCTTAAATATGCGTGGCTGCTTTGCAGACTTGTAGCAACTTTAAAGCAACTAGAATGAACTAGATCCTGATGGCCCTGCTGATTGCTCTGTAAAGTTAGGCAGAATTTAATTTCTGACTGAAAACAAATTTATTTAAAGAATAGGAAACACCATTAATGGGGTCCTATGAATAGGACAAACGCTTTTTTTTATGTCAACCTGCCTAATTTTAGATTTTTGCTTGTTTCAGGTTGAAAAACAATTCCCTTTCAGAAGTAGCAATTTTACAATGCAGTTGGTTATTGTCATTAGGCACTGCTTTCTTTTTTACTTTTTACTCTTCTTTAGTTTAATTGACAATAGACAATAGGTGCAGTAGGACATTCGGCCCTTCGAGCCAGCAGCGACCATGTGATCATGGGGAATTGAGGGGAAAGTAGAGGGATATCTACTTTGATGTTCATTAGAATGATTTGTAAACATAACTCTGTCTTGCACAGTTTAGTTTAGTTTAGAGATACAGTGTGGAAACAGGCCCTTCGGCCTACCGAGTCCGCACTGACCATTAACACAAGCCTGCACTCACCAGGGAAAATTTACACATATACCAAGTATACAAACCCAAGCCAATTAACCTACAAACCTGTACGTCTTTGGAGTGTGGGAGGAAACCGAAGATCTCGGAGAAAACCCACATGGTCACGGAGAGAACGTACAAATTCCATACAGACAGCACCCGTAGCCGGGATCGAACTCAGTTCTCCGGCGCTGCAAGCGCTGTAAGGCAGCAACTCTTCCGCTGTGCCACCGTGCTGCCCCTTAAACAAAAATATAACAAAAATATCAATTTGATAAAATTATTTAAATATTGGGCATAAATAGATAGTGAAAGATCAGAATCAGAATCAGATTTTAATCGCCAAGTATGTTTTGCAACATACGAGGAATTTCACTGGCCAGGTCAGTCACACAATTAATAGCAACAGACTCAAAAACACATTTTAACATGAACATCCACCACAGTGACTCCTACACATTCCTCACTGTGATGGAAGGCGAAATAAAGTTCAAGTCCTTCCTTTTGTTCTTCCTCGGTCGGGGGCCTCGAGCCCTCCGTTGACGGGACGGTCTTGACTCCCGTAGCCGGCGGCGTTCGGGCCCTCCGCATCGAGGCATTCAGCTCCTGCATCGGGGGGTTGTCAGCTCCCCCTGCGCCGGGCGATCGAACCTCGCGTCGGGGCTGGTCGAACCTTCTGTAGCATTGGAGCTCCTGACTAGCCTCTCCCGAGACTGCGAGCCCTTGATGGTAAGTCCGCAGGCCGCGGTGGGAGCGATCCCAGGCAAGGGATCCGCTCCGATTTTAAGTCCGCGCCCCGCGGTGGGGCTCACGACAGTCCGAGGAGGCCTCCAGCTCCAGCGATGGTAGGCCACAGAGCCCGGAGAATGTGATCAGAAAATTGATCACATCTCCGGGAAGGTAGGAACCTGAAAAAAAAAGTTTCCCCCCGATCCCTCTCCCCTCCCCCCCACACAAAACAAACCAAACTACATTAAAACAAACTTTTAACAAACGGTAAAAAATAATTAAAAATCAGACTGTCGGCAGGGATGCCATCTCTTCGGCGCCCCTGTTGTCACTATCATTAAGATTCATTTTTAATTAAATCTTTTCAGTGTTAACCAGGGAAACTTGTTATTTCCTTATGCATTTCCTTAGATTCACATTAATAACACATGATGATTCTGAAAGTTGTAAGTAGAATCATGGAATGTTTGTATTCTTTATCATAAGCAAATGATAACTGCGATACTAAACTTGTGAAAATACTCAGTTTTAACACATGCCGTGTTGCCCTGGAACCCATTGCAAAGCCTGTGAAACAGCAGACAAGATTGCTGTCTACAAGTGCAGAAAAAATGGCAATACTGATGGGCATTCTTCAGATGCATCTTCACTTCCTATCACAGATCTTATCTAACGATAGACACAGAATGCTGAAGTAACTCGGCGGGTCAGGAATCATCTCTGGAGAACATAGATACAGTGGCTTGCAAAAGTTTTTATACCCCTTGAACTTTTCCACATTTTGTCACGTTACAACCACAAACGTAAAAATTTTTATGTGATAGACCTTCAGTTTTTTATTTGTAAAAAAATTTGAAAACCATGTATCATTTTCCTTCCACTTCACAATTATGCGCCACTTTGCGTTGGTCTATCACATAAAATCCCAATAAAATACATTTACATTTGTGGTTGTAATGTGACAAAATGTGGAAAAGTTCAAGGGGTATGAATACTTTTGCAAGCCACTGTAGGTGACGTTTCAGGTCTGGACCCTTCTTTGTACCTGAGTCTGAAATATCATCAATCCATGTTCTCCAGAGATGCTGCCTGACCTGGTTTTCTTTGGTAAACTAGCTACTACAGTTCCTTGTTATTACATACAGCTCTATAGTTCCGTATAAACTTCAAGATACTCCATCATGTCTACAAAGCCCTCAATGGGCTTGCCCCCACCTACATAAAAAGTATTCTCAACCACCACTCCACCTCCAGGCCCCTCAGATCGACCGACTTGGGGTTGCTGAATATCCCACGGTCTAGGCATAAGCTCAGGGGCGACCGCGCCTTTGCGGTTGCAGCCCCTAGGCTGTGGAACAGCATCCCCTTTCCCATCAGAACTGCCCCCTCCATCGACTCTTTTAAGTCAAGACTAAAGACTTATCTATACTCCCAAGCATTTCCTGACGTCCTCTGAGTGAGCTGTGAGGGCTACATGTATATATGTATGTAGTCTGTTTTGTTGTGCTATTCTTATAAAAAATGTAAAGCACTTTGGCCAACGAGAGTTGTTTTTTAAATGTGCTATATAAATAAATGTGACTTGACTTGACTATAGGCTCTGGATTTGTTGTCATTTCACTTGGGTTCGAACAGAACAGAGGGTTGTATGATCAAGGATGTTACGTGAGATTCTTGGAATATTTTTATCTACAGCTAGTTTGAAGAGAAAGTTGCTAGCAGTTTTCTGAAGAGAACCCAGTAAAAATATATAGGAAGGAACTGCAGATGCTGGTTTACACCGAATATAGACACAAAATGCTGGAGATAGATCTGAGTTACGCCAGCATTTTGTGCCATCTCTGGTAAAAATATATTTAGGCTTATTATATTGGATAGTGTGGTGGGACAGAACATTGGTACATATACAGCAATGTGATAATATAGTATGCTAGTGAGTAGTAGAGAACCAACAATTATTCTTTTTTAGTTCTGTTGAATGGGATTTCATAGAATTGTGGAATAGTTACAATAGACAATAGGTGCAGGAGTAGGCCATTCGACCCTTCGAGCCAGCACCAAAATTCAATATGATCATGGTTAATCATCCACAATCAGTACCCCATTCCTGCCTTCACGCCATATCCCCTGACTCCGTTATCTTTAAGAGCTTTATAAAACTCTCTCTTGAAAGCATCCAGAGAATTGGCCTCCACTGCCTTCTGAGGCAGAGAATTCCACAGATTCACAACTCTCTGGGTGAAAAACTTTTTCCTCATCTCCATTCAAAATGGCCTATTCAGAAATGTTAAACTGGCCCCTGGGTCTGGATATCCCCAACATCGGGAACATGTTTCCTGCCTCTACCATGTCCAATCCCTTAATAATCTTATATGTTTCAATAAGATACCCTCTCATCCTTCTAAATTCCAGAGTATACAAGCCCAGCCGCTCCATTCTATCAACATATGACAGTCCCGCCATCCCGGGAATTAATCTTGTGAACCTACTCAATTAATCTTGTGAACTCCCTCAATACCAAGAATGTCTTTCCTCAAATTTGGAGACCAAAACTGCACATAATACTCCAGGTGTGGTCTCACTAGGGCCCTGTACAACTGCAGAAGGACCTCTTTGCTCATATACTCAACTCCTCTTGTTATGAAGGCCAACATGCCATTTTCTTTCTTCACTGCCTGCAGTACCTGCATGCTTATTTCAGTGACTGATGAACAAGAACCCCCAAATCTCATTGTACTTCCCCTTTTCCCAACGTGACACCATTCAGATAATAATCTGCCTTCCTGTTTTTGCCACCAAAGTGGATAACCTCACATTTATCCACATTAAACTGCATCTGCCCACTCACCCAATCTGTCCAAGTCATCATTTTGGCGATCATGTCCATGCCAATTCTCTACCAGGCAACCTCTTTATTCCAGCAACCAGCCCTTTCTCCATGGTCTTACAATTTTTTTCTCCACCAGTGAAGAAAGCTAATGGAATGTTGGCCTTCATAACAAGAGGATTTCAGTATAGGAGTAGAGAGGTTCTTCTGCAGTTGTATAGGGCTCTGGTAAGACCACATCTGGAGCAATGTGTACAGTTTTGGTCTCCTAATTTGAGGAAGGACATACTTCTGATTGAGGCAGTGCAGCGTAGGTTCACGAGATTGATCCCTGGGATGGCAGGACTGTCATATGAGGAAAGATTGAAAAGACTAGGCTTGTATTCACTGGAGTTTAGAAGGATGAGGGGGATCTTATAGAAACATAAAATTATAAAAGGACTGGACAGGCTAGATGTAGGAAAAATGTTCCCAATGTTGGGCGAGTCCAGAACCAGGGGCCACAGTCTTAGAATAAAGGGGAGGCCATTTAGGACTGAGGTGAGAAAAAAATTTTCACTCAGAGAGTTGTGAATTTGTGGAATTCCTTGCCATAGAGGGCAGTGGAGGCCAAATTACTGGATGGATTTAAGAGAGAGTTAGATAGAGCTCATGGGGCTGGTGGAATCAAGGGATATGGGGAGAAGGCAGATCCCAATGAATGGTGGTGCTGGCTCGAAGGGCCGAATGGCCACCTCCTGCACCTATTTTCTATGTTTAACAATTTACTCTCATAGGTCACAATGGAACCAGATTCCAATTACTTAAGATTCCAATTACTTACTGCAAAAAAAAAAGTATTCCCCTTTGTTTTATACCTGCCATATCTTTATACCAACAAGTAATAAGTTGGATTGGGGGAATGACCAAATATGTCTGCATAAATGTTTGTAGTGCTGATGCCTTTAGCATTGGGTAAACATTTATTTGGCCAAAATAGATCCATGAATGAAGTCCATTACTCCAGTGTTGATATTTCACATTTTTAATCTCATGGGAAATTTGAGGTACCAAACTAAATATCTATTCATGCTTCAATAAAAAGATTTACTATTTAACTATTTAATTCTCAACTAGGTTTCTCTTAGGTTAACAGCTAAAAATATATAATTTAAAATGACTCTTAAACTATCTGTTTATATATTTAAATAATTTTAATGAACTACATTTTTTGTTATATTTTATTTCATATGTAGTAATATGCAATGTCAAAATAAAATAATTATCAAACAGCAAGTTGAGATTTCAGGAAGAAGCAACAGTAAAGTGGCATGAACAATACCAGTAGAACATTCTGTTTGGAATGTATCATGAAACATACAGTGCCCTCCATAATGTTTGGGACAATGATTCATCATTTATTTATTTGCCTCTGTACTCCACAATTTGAGATTTGTAATCACGTGTGGTTAAAGTGCACATTGTCAGATTTTATTAAAGGGTATTTTTATACATTTTGCTTTCACCATGTAGAAATTACAGCTGTGTTTATACATAGTCCCCCCATTTCAGGGCACCATAATGTTTGGAACACATGGCTTCACAGGCGTTTGTAATTGCTCAGGTGTGTTTAATTGCCTCCTTAATGCAGGTATTAGAGAACTCTCAGCACCTCGTCTTTCCTCCAGTCTTTCCATCATCTTTGGAAACTTGGATTGCTGTTTATCAACATGAGGACCAAAGTTGTGCCAATGAAAGTCAAAGAAGCAATTATGAGACTGAGAAACAAGAATAAAACTGTTAGAGACATCAGCCAAGTCTTAGGCTTACCAAAATCAACTGTTTGGAACATCTTTAAGAAGAAAGAGAACACTGGTGAGCTTACTAATCGCAAAGGGACTGGCAGGCCAAGGAAGACCTCCACAGCTGATGACAGAAGAATTCTCAGGTACACACAAATGCTGGAGAAACTCAGCGGGTGCAGCAGCATCTATGGAGCGAAGGAAATAGGCGACGTTTCGGGCCAAAACCCTTCTTCAGACTGATGGGGGGTGGGGGGGAGAAGGAAGGAAAAAGGGAGGAGGAGGAGCCCGAAGGCGGGGGGATGGGAGGAGACAGCTCGAGGGTTAAGGAAGGGGAGGAGACAGCAAGGGCTAGCAAAATTGGGAGAATTCAATGTTCATGCCAACCGGACGCAAGCAACCCAGGTGAGGTGCTGTTCCTCCAATTTCCGGTGTGAATTCTCTATTCTTTATTATAAAGAAAAACCTTCAAACACCTGTCTGACAGATCAGAAACACTCTTCAGGAGTCAGGTATGGATTTGTCAATGACCACTGTCCACAGAAAACTTAATGAACAGAAATACAGAGGCTACACTGCAAGATGTAAACCACTGGTTAGCCGCAAAAATCGGATGGCCAGGTTGCAGTTTGCCAAGAAGTACTTAAAAGAGCAACCACAGTTCTGGAAAAAGGTCTTGTGGACAGATGAGACAAAGATTAACATATCCGAGTGATGGCAAGAGCAAAATATGGAGGAGAGAAAGAACTGCCCAAGATCCAAAGCATACCACCTCATCTGTAAAACACGGTGGTGGGGGTGTTATGGCCTGGGCATGTATGGCTGCTGAAGGTACTGGCTCACTTATCTTCATTGATGATACAACTGCTGATGGTAGTAGCATAATGAATTCTGAAGTATAGACACATCCTATCTGCTCAAGTTCAAACAAATGCCTCAGAAATGGCCGGCGGTTCATACTACAGCAAGATAATGATCCCAAACATACTGCTAAAACAACAAAGGAATTTTTTAAAGCTAAAAAATGGTAAATTCTTGAGTGGCCAAGCCAATCACCCGATCTGAACCGAATTGAGCATGCCTTTTATTTGCTGAAGAGAAAAGTGAAGGGGACTAGCCCCCAAAACAAGCATCAGCTAAAGATGGCTGCAATACAGGCCTGGCAGATCATCACCAGAGAAGACACCCAGCAACTGGTGATGTCCATGAATCGCAGACTTCAAGCAGTCATTGCATGCAAAGGATATGCAACAAAATACTAAACATGACTATCAGTCTGTCCCCCATCAGTCTGAAGAAGGGTTTCGGCCCGAAACGTTGCCTATTTCCTTCGCTCCATAGATGCTGCTGCACCCGCTGAGTTTCTCCAGCATTTTTGTGTACCCACTAAACATGACTACTTTCATTTACATTACATTGCTGTGTCCCAAACATTATGGTGCCCTGAAATGGGGGGACTATATATAAACACTGCTGTAATTTCTACATGGCTCGAATGGCCGACTCCTACACCTGTTGTCTATTGTCTAAAATGTATAAAAATGGCCTTTATTAAAATCTGGCAATTTACACTTTCACCACGTGATTTTTTTATATTTACAAATCGCAAATTGTGGAGTACAGAGGCAAATAGATAAATGATGGGTCTTTGTCCCAAACATTATATAAAGTATAAACTGAGAAGCTGTGCAGGAGGGATATTGTGTTTTAATGTTGCCTGCTAATGGAAGAGGAAGCGGAAAGAACACGTAATGGAGATTAATGCTTCATCCCTCCCTCCCTCCATAAAACAGAATCATTTTATTATTTCAATTTATAAATTAATTACTCTGTAAACAACAAAATTGGAGCTTTCAAAAGCTGAGTTGGTGACTTTATTACCTAAGCTGGCTGTTTTATGTTTTATTTACATGCTTCACTACATACAGTACTTAATGAAAGTGTTAATTCTGAAATGTTACCCTACAGATTGCACTAAAGCTGTTGCTTAACTGATAAACATTTTTCTCAGATGTGATGTGAGAAAAACAGCACAAAACATCTAAAAGCTTTTGCAATGTCATGTGAGATTTCTGAAGACTTTGCAGTGTGCAAAATTAAGTGTTGTTTATTTCACAGATTGCTCCAGGAGTGTTTGAATATGTTCCTAGTCCTGTGGATGAAGAAGTTAAAGTGGCTGTCATTAGAGATACACTTCGTTTGATTGATCCGACATTTAAAAAAAACGTCTCTCAGTAAGTGCAGAGATGTATCTTAAATTTCCATTTTCCTAAATATATGTTCCTGCATCCTTATTATCATTTAAATATGCGGAACAGATTTTTTCGAACTTCAAAGCTAATTTGACTTTGTTGTCAGCAAGTGTCAGGCTATATTTGAAATGTTTGCCTGGATTCTATCTGAGAGCTAATATACTTAAGAACGCTAATACAGCTAAGGTTGAAGAAACAGATTGTATTGCTCCTCAAACTGCAATTATAGGGGTATAAGTCAAATAACTGAATTGCTACCATTGAAGTCCTGTAATCTGTGCATTGATGGAAAGCATCAGTTAACTGCATCATGAGTATTGTGTTGTGACATTGGGGCCAAGTAAACAGATATCAAAAGAATTAGCCCATTTATATTGATCTACTTGTTTACATCAATATTAATAGATTCTATGAGCTATCCTATTTTAATATTTATTTACGTAAGAACGTTAAGTACTATTGACACAATAAATGACATTCCTAAATTACACAGCGTATCAACTATTAGCAAGAGACAAGGATCAGAGCCATGTTAGCAAACTGGATCCAAATCAGCTTTGTGATTGGAGGCAATGGGTAGGAATGGCTGGACTTTTTATTAACTGGGTATCGGTAACGAGTGATGAAGCGCAGGGATTATGCTGGGCCCTTTTTGTCTCTATATATAAGTGACTTGATATGATCAAGTCAAGTCAAGGTGAATTTATTGTCATGGAAATCTTGTCATATATGTACAGGAACAATGAAAATCTTGCTTTCAACAGCATCACCACAGGCACACAGACTGAGACAAAACATAAATTATACATAAATTACATACATTTTGAAAGACAGTAATATGTAAAAGACTGTTAGAAAACAAGTCCACGGTAGTGCAAGATGTGGTTCATAGTGTTCTGTCGTCAAGGTTGTGCCGGTCAATTTTATGAACCTGGTGGTGTGACGACTTCAGGGTTCTGTACTTCCTGCCCGATGGTAGCAGCAAGAAGAGAGCAAAGGATGGTGGAGAGGCTTGATGATGGATGCTGGCTTCTTGAGGCTCTCAGTCTGAAGAAGGGTCCCAACCCGAAATGTCACCTATCCATGTTCTCCGGAGATGGTGCCTGACCCGCTGAGTTACTCCAGTACTTTTGTGTATGCGAGCATCTGCAGTTCCTTATTTCTACAGCTTGAGGCAGCGCCTCATGCAGATGCTTTTGATGATGGGGAGGCTGTGTCCATGATGGACTGGTCTGAGTTCACTTCTCCTTTCAGCCTCTAGCATTCCTGTGCATTGGAATTGCTGCACCAAACCATGATGCAACCAGTCAGGATACTTTCTACAGTTAAACCGATACAAAATGGAGTCAGATAAAGAGAGAAGAGGTGTGAAATGTAAAGCCATATATCGGGGAGGCCCCCTTCCTCCTATATCTATCGCTCAGGCTAAGGATACAGCAGGCCATAGATCAGTTGGAAAGTTGTGGCAAATAGAATCTAATCTAGGTGTCTGAGGTAAAGCATTTGGAAGACAAATACTGGTGGGACATTTAGAGTAGCTGGGGGAACCTTAAGGTATTGATGTGGAGAGAGATCTTGAGGTGCAAGTCCATAGCTTCCTGAAAGTGGCAGCGCAGGGAGATAGTCATGAAATAGGCATCTGCTTGCCTTCAAAGGTGGGGGCATTGAGTACAAGAGCTCTGAAGAAGGGTCTCGATCCGCAACATTGCCAATTCCTTCTCTCCATAGATGCTGCCTCACCCGCTGAGTTTCTCCAGCATTTTGTGTCTACTTGGGAAATCATGTGGCAATTGCACAAAAAGAGTACAGCTGCTCAAAAACAGGACCTTTGGCCCAGAATGTTCAAAACACTGGTTAGACTGCATAGTCATACAGCACGGTAACAGGCCGTTCGACCCAACGAGCCCATGCTGACTAAGGTGCCCCATCTACATTATTCCTATCTGCCTGCGTTTGTCACATGTCCCTCTAAAACTTTCCTATCCATGTACCTATCCATATGTCTTTTAAAAAAGTATTACGTAGAGTATTATGTGCTGTTTTGGTCACCACACCAGACAATAAAGAGATTAACCAGGATGTACAATGGAATGGAGGGGCTGAAGATATAAGGTGGAATTGGATAATTCGGTTTATTCGCAATGGAATGTAGAAGGCTCGGAATTGACCTCAAGGAGATTCATGAAAGTATGAGGGGCCTGGATAGGATAGACTGTCAGAAGTGTTTACAAGCACAGGGGAGTCTAGAACTTAAGGGCATAGTGTGGCGGTCCCTGTGGGTTAGGCCACTCCTTGGATCATCCCCCTCGGCTATTGAGGGACAGGGGCGTTGGTCTTCCAAGGGGTTTCCCGTGGTCCCTCTGGAGTGTGTGCTCTCGCTGTGTGATTAAAGACTACTGTTTGAACCTTTTCCTGACTTCATCCAGGCCACTACAACTGGTGACCCCGCCATTCATCACACATCGTGATGGATAGCAACGCCGTTGCACTTAAACTCCCTACTCTGTGGACCGAAGAGCCTGACATCTGGTTCCAGCAGGCAGAGGCACAATTTGCTGTGCGAGGGATAACTGTGGGCGAAATGAAATACTATTACGTGGTCAGCGCGCTTGACCAAGCGACTGCGAGGCAAGTTAAGCCTTACCTTAGAACCCCCCATTAACTAACAAATATAGGGGCCTTAAGGAATTCCTTATCAGGAGGTTTGGCCTTAGTGAATCTGAGCGGGCAGCTCGGATTCTCCGAATGGACAGCCTGGGCGACCGCCGGCCGTCTGCCCTCCTGGAGGACATGCTCGCCCTAATGGGTGACCACGAACCTTGTATCCTACTTAAATTTGCTTACCTGCAGCAGCTCCCGCCCGACATCCGCCTGCAGCTCGCCAAGGATCCCTTTACCGATATGTAGGCGCTGGCCGAGCACGCCGATGAGCTGTGGATGTCCCACCAGCGGGACCTGGGAGCGCTGGCCGTCCTTCCCATGGCGTCAGGAGGCTCAGAGCAGGTCGGGCCGCTATCCACCGCGTCTCCGCTGCTCCCAGTCTGCCCCCGCGGCAAAATCCGGCCGCCATCGGGCATTCCACTGGAGGCACGTCTCTCCAGCACGGCCCGCCTGCAGTTCCACCCAACACCAGCAGAGGTCGCTGGTGTTCAACCCAGCCAAATTCGCCTGCAGTTCCACCAGACGCCAGCAGCGGGGGTTGGTGCTATTATCATCGTCGCTGGGGAGCTGCAGCAAAGCAATGTCGCCCACCCTGTTCATTCCCGGGAAACAAAGGGGCCGGTCGTCAGTGATTCCATCGGCGGCCGACAATATTCTTCGCATCTTCGCCTGGGATCGCCGCACTGGAGGTCGATTCCTCATGGACACTGGTGCGGAAGTGAGCATTCTGCCTCCCTCCATCGATGACATCCGTGCGGACAAACGGGGCCCCTTCCTCACCGCGGCAAACGGGAGTGCTATTCGCACCTACGGAGTTCGCACCATCTCCCTCAACTTTGGCCGCAGCTGCTTTTCGTGGGAGTTCGTCATCTCCGACGTTTCCCAGCTGCTGCTGGGCGCCGACTTCCTTCGAGCTCATTTACTGCTCGTGGATGTCAAACGGCGGCGCCTGGTGCACTCCGTCACGCTGGAGCCGGTCTTCCTCCGCATTGGTGATCCCGTATCGCGCCCTGATGGCCCTGTCGTCCAAGGATGCGACTTTCGCGCACATCCTGGCGGCTTTTCCGGACATCCTCGAACCCCTACTTCTGCTCCTCCACCCCCAAGCACGGGGTGGAGCACCATATTCCTACTACCGGACCGCCTGTGCACGCCCGGGCGTGTCGTCTCGCGCCAGACTAGCTTCGTCTGGCTCGGGAGGAGTTCCGCCTGATGGAGGCGATGGGCATCATGCGCCCCTCCGATAGTCCCATGGGCAGTCACCGCTCCACATGGTCCTCTAAAGCTGGATGGGGGCTGGCGCCCGTGTGGGGATTACCGTCGCCTGAATGATGCGACCGTCGCCGAACAGGTACCCTGGGCCCGCACATTCAGGACTTCAGTGCCATCTGGCCTGGAGCATCGGTGTTCTCCAAGGTGGACCTCGTGTAGGGGTACAACCTAATTCCGATCCACCCCGACGATATCCCGAAGACCAGCCATTATAACGCCATTTGGACTGTTTGAATTTGTACGAATGCCGTTTGGTTTGAAGAACGCTGCGCAGGCCTTTCAGCGGCTTATGGACTGTGTGTGCCGCGGCCTGGACTTGGTATTCGTGTACTTGGATGACATACTCGTGGCCAGTCACTCGCGGCAGGATCACTGCATTCATCTCTGTCGGCTGTGTCTGCCTCAGCGATTTTGGTTTGTCCATCAACTCGTCTAAGTGCCGTTTTGGGGTGACATCTATCGACTTCCTCGGCTACCGCATAACTCCACGGGGTGGTGCCTCTGCCGGCCAGGGTGGACGCTGTCCGCAGGTTCCCCCGTCCGACCACAGTTAAGGGTCTAAAGGAGTTTGTGGGATTGGTCACCTTTTATCACCGCTTCTTGACGGCAGCGGCCGCAATCATGTGTCCGCTTTTCCACCTGATTGCTGGTCATCGCAGGGAGGTTGAGTGGTTCGACGAAGCAACAGGGGCATTCGAGAGGGCTAAGGAGGCACTGGCTGGGGCCACGATGCTCGTCCACCCACGAGAGGATGCCCCGCCATGGCGGGAGACACTTCTGAGGTTGCGGTTGGGGCAGTGTTGGAGCAGCTCGTTGATGGATGCTGGTGGCCAATCGCCTTCTTCAGCAGGCATCTCAGTGGTGCTCAGCGCTGTTGCAGCGCTTTCGACCGCGAGCTTCTTGTCCTGTATCTTGCCGTATGCCATTTTCACTACTTCCTGGAGGGGAGGCCTTTTACTGCATTTACGGATCACAAGCCGCTAACCTTCGCATTCGCCAAGGTTTCAGACCCGTGGTCTGCCCGGCAGCAGAGGCAGTTGGCGTATGTGTCCGAGTACACCACCTCCATCCGTTTCGTTGAGGACAAATACAACAGGGTGGCTGACGCCTTATAGCGACCTGCAGTCCACGCGATTCTCCAAGTCGCTGAGGGTATTAATTATTCCGCCCTGGCTCAGCTGGTTGATGAGGACATGGCCCCTATTGTTGGGCAGTTTCGGGCCTGGAGTTGGAGGACGTTGTCTGTGTTCTTGGGGGCGATGTCTCCACTGGACTTCCGCGACCCATCGTCCCCTTCGCCTGGCGGCGCAGGGTGTTTTAGGTGCTCCACGGACTTGCTCATCTCTCCATCCGAGCGACATTGGCCCTGGTAGCCTCCCGCTTCATGTGGCACGGGCTGTGGAAGGAGGTTGAACATTGACTTGGCCTCCTCCTCCGCCGAGTTGGTGTATGGGTCTCCGTTGACGGTGCCCGGGGAGTTCATCCCGCCGGCACGGGGCCTGGTGGAGCAGCCTTCGGACGCTCTGCAACGGTGGGCAAGCTGCCGCCGGTGCCCACGTCTCGTCATGGGTCCTTCAGTCCACATGTTCCCTCTGCTCTGGAGGACTGCCAGTTCGTCTTCCTGCGCAGGGATGCTCATAGGACACCCCTCCAGCGGCTATACGAAGGTCCCTTCCGAGTCCTAGAGCATGGCTCATCTACTTTCGTCCTGGACATGGGGGGTCGGCATGAGACTGTTTCGGTTGCGCGGCTGATCAGCCGGTGCTGGTAGCGCAGCCCCATGAGCGAGGGTGCCCTCCGTCTAGGGTACCTCCTTCTGTGGCTACTCCGTCCTCTGCACCTGTTGGTCAGTTGCCTGTTCCTGTGCCGGGCATGGTATGCACCCGGGCTGGCCATCGTGTACACCCTCCTGTCCGTTTCGTGCCTCGGGTACTTAGGGGGGGGGGTCCTGTGGCGGTCTCTGGGGGTTAGGCCACTCCTTGGATCATCCCCCTCGGCTATTGAGGGACAGGGGCGTTGGTCTGCCACGGGGTTTCCCATGGTCCCTCTGGGGTGTGTGCTCTCACTGTGTGATTAAAGACTACTGTTTGAACCTGCCTGGCGTCTGGCCTTTTCCTGTCCTCGTCCAGGCCGCTACAATAGGTTTATGGTGAGAGGTGCGATCTGCTTTTCACTCAGAGAGTGGTCAACATCCGAAACAAGCACAGGAGGTGATGGAGGCAGACAGAGTTATGTTTAGAAGATGTTTGAACAGGTCGTGCACAACCTGCAGGAGTTTCAGTTACAATTGCTTAACAACTATTTATCTCCTTGACTATATATCACCCTCAGCACTATGATATTTCTTGTTCGCCCTTACCACTACCCACCCCAACCCCTTTTTAGTGGTATCGAGCAATTGTCAATTTTCCCACCCTCCCTACAGTGTTTGCTCATAGTTGTACTGACAACAAGTGCCTTGTTTCAATTGGACATGATGAAAGGCCATGGCTCCTGCATGACAACATCCAAAGCCTCCACACCTGCATGATCCACAGTCAGGTTGTTTTTAAATCTGACCACTACTCAAATACAAACCACACCCTGACATAGTAGTATGATTTTATTTCCTGGATCAAATTATCTAGGGACGATCTTCCTCCCAGGTGCCCTGTAATATCCACAGCCGAGAATAGTATTCAACAGCTCGGAACCACGTTCCTTGAGGTGCAGACAAATGTTAATGCTGGGAATCTGTCACCACATCGTCTCACTTGCTGTAGCTACAACATATTGTTATGGGCGGCATGGTAGTCAGCGGTAGAGTTGCTGCATTACAGCACCAGAGACCCGAGTTCGATCCTGACCACATGTGCTGTCTGTCCGGAGTTTGTATGTTCTCCTGTGACCTGCGTTGGGGTTTTCTCCAGTGGCTCCAATTTCTTCCCACGCTCCTAAGCCGAACAGGTTTGTAGGTTAGTTGACTTTGGTAAAATTGTAAATTGTCCCTCGGCTGTGGAGGATAGTGTTCGTGTGCGGGGATCACTGGGCGGCTTGAGCTCGGTGGGCCAAAGGGCCTGTTTCCAATCTGTATCTCTAAACATATCACCTGCCATGCCATCGCTGTCAAATGTTACTTAACAACTAGAATGAACAGATTTCTGGTCATTTGATATTTTGATTTTACATCTTATGTTTATTTATTAAAGGTTCATAATCTGCATCGCTGTAAACTTTATTTTTATTGTTTATTGTTAGTTGTAAACTTTAGTTTTAAATGCACTCCACTCAAAATTTAATTATTTGTTCCCCATACTAATATATGATGTTTGCATAGACATTGAACAAATACATATATACACATGGCTCTGCAGCTATTCATCTGGATTGGCAGGATATAAATTGATTAAATTGATATGATTCCATATATTAGCAAGTTAAGCTATCTGGACAACACACACAGACCTGGACTTGAGCCCAACCACAGGCTAGGTCTTCAGTTAGTTCTGAGCCACGTCAAAGAAGATTTTCTGTTACGACAGACAATAAAGTTTTCTGAATCTGAATCTGAATCGCCGCTGCAGTTTCTGCTGCTTCTCTTCCTGTTGCCCCATTCACTGAAACCCCTTGTTGCTCCAAATGGCCAAAAGGTATTCCTAGGCCTAGGGGACCCACCTGAAGGGGTTGTGATGAGGAGCAGCCAACATTGTGGAGGCTGAGGATTGTCAGGACTGACTCGAAGACAGCCGGCACATGATTAGGATTTTACGAGGATTAGAGTTTTTCACTACGAGGATAGTCCATATCTGGAACAAGCTGCTAGAGAAAGCTATAGGAGCAGATGCCACTACAACTTTCAAAGGACGTACAAATATTTGGGTAGGAAGGGTTTAGAGGGTTATGGACCAAATGCAGGCAATAAGGATTAGTCCAGAATGACAAATTGTTAATATGGACAGGTCGGGTCAAAGGGTTTCATTTACTACGTGGACAGCTCGGAAAGACGGCAACCGGGGCGGGGCGGGTTGGCAGCCCAAACCGCATCCTCTGAGAGGAGGAGACCCAAATCACGCTACAGAAAATCACATGGAAAAAAACCCCCAGGGGTGCCCGAGAGGGGGGGAGGATGAGCACCTCAATTTGACGGATCAAAGGTTAACGACTAATGGCAATGGACAACCGACTATGAGTATCAAATGCAGATGTGGAAAGGTTTGCAAGAACAGCCGAGGCCTGACGATTCACCAGACCCAGATGAAGTGTTTGCAGGGACAGGGAGTGTCACAACGCACAGGTATTTTACCTGGTGAGACGCAGGAGGAGCCGGGCCCGGAATCACCCCATAGAGCCCGAAGCCTCCAAGTGGTGCAACTAGTCCCTCGGAACAGTTCTCCGGAGAAGGTTCGAGTCAAATGGCCTCAGGCCTGCAAGACGGCAGTCTGGCATCAGTTCGACGAGGACGTACAGCTGAAGTTCCCACGGCACATTGCCACGACCACCCTGAGGCCAGATATCCTCCTGGTCTCAGAGGCGACCGAAAACATCGTCTTGTTGGAACTGACTGTGCCGTGGGAGGACCGTCTGGAGGAGGCCTATGAGAGGAAGATGGCCAAGTATGAAGAGCTGGTCGTAGACTGCCGCAAGCAGGGCTGGAAGGCAAGGTGTATGCCCATCGAGGTTGGCTGCAGAGGTTTTGCTGGGCAATCGCTCTACAAAGCCTTGAGTGCACTGGGCATAAACGGAGTGGCGAGGAGAAAGGCCATCAAGAACACCACAGAGGCAGCGGAGAAGGCCTCGGGATGGCTCTGGATCAGGAGAGGATGTCCATGGGGAGGAGCGAATGCCACCTGAACACAAGTCGTGGTCTGATCAACCATGGCTGGGTCGCCTGGGTGAGGGTGTCTGATGTTGAAAGATCCGAAACACCCAATGACCCCAGGTTACATCACTGATGATGTGTTCAGGAGCATCTATCGATGTATTTGTATCAATGAAATGCAGGTCAAAGCAGTTGTGAACTGAAACCAAAATGCTAAGGAGAAAGCTGGAATGGCCAACAAGACATGCAGTATTTTGTGATACATAACGTTATATCAGAAGTGGCGTCATCAACTTCTCTGTTGACGCCATTCACTTCCCTCAAATTGAAGGTCACTCAAAAGGGCCCCACCTATGTCTGGCTTTGTGTTGGTTACATCGAACAGTCCTTGTTCCAAATGTACACTGGCACCATACTCCCAACTCTTTCTCCGCTGCATTGATGACTGCATTGGAGTTGCCTCCTGTACCCATTTAGAACCTGTTGATTTTATTAACTTTACTACTAACTTCCACCCAACCCTCAAATTCATTTTGACAATCTCTGACATCTTCTTGAACTCTATGCCGCCAAAGCAAGGGTCTGACTATCGACTGAGGTCTACTATAAACCCACTTATTCCCACAGTTATCTCTAGACTACACCTCCTCTCACACTGCTTTTTGCAAGAAGCCACCTCCTACTCTCAATTTCTCCATCTCCTTCACACTTGGTCCCAAGACAAGGCTTTCCAATCAAGTCCGAGATGTTCCTTTCTTTAATAAACATGATTTGTCCTGATCTGATCTGAAGAAGGGTCTCGACCCGAAACATCACCTATTCCTTCTCTCCAGAGATTTATTCGCTGCTAAACATAGAAACATAGAAAATAGGTGCAGGAGGAGGCCATTCGGCCCTTCGAGCCGCAACGCCATTCATTGTGATCATGGCTGATCGTCCCCTATCAATAACCCGTGCCTGCCTTCTCCCCATATCCCTTGACTCCACTAGCCCCTAGAGCTCTATCTAACTCTCTCTTAAATCCATCCAGTGATTTGGCCTCCACTGCCCTCTGTGGCAGGGAATTCCATAAATTCACAACCCTCTGGGTGAAAAAGTTTTTTCTCATCTCAGTCTTAAATGACCTCCCCTTTATTCTAAGACTGTGGCCCCTGGTTCTGGACTCGCCCAACATTGGGAACATTTTTCCTGCATCTAGCTTGTCCAGTCCTTTTATAATTTTACATGTTTCTATAAGATACCCCCTCATCCTTCTAAACTCCAGTGAATACAAGCCTAGTCTTTTCAATCTTTCCTCATATGACAGTCCCGCCATCCCAGCAATCAATCTCGTGAACCCACGCTGCACTGCCTCAATCACAAGGATGTCCTTCCTCAAATTAGGAGACCAAAACTGTACACAATACTCCAGATGTGGTCTCACCAGAGCCCTATGCAACTGCAGAAGAACCTCTTTACTCCTATACTGAAATCCTCTTGTTATGAAGGCCAACATTCCATTAGCTTTCTTCACTGCCTGCAGTACCTGTAAGCCAACTTTCAGTGACCAGTGTACAAGGACGCCCAAGTCTCGCTGCACCTCCCCCTTACCTAACCTAACCCCATTGAGATAATAATCTGCCCCCTTGTTTTTGCCGCCAAAGTGAATAACCTCACATTTATCTATATTATACTGCATCTGCCAAGCATCTGCCCACTCACTCAACCTGTCCAGGTCACCCTGCAACCTCCTAACATCCTCTTCACAGTTCACACTGCCACCCAGCTTTGCGTCATCCGCAAACTTGCCAGTGTTGCTCCTAATTCCCTCTTCCAAATCATTAATATATATGGTAAACAGTTGCGGCCCCAACAGCGAGCCTTGCGGCACTCCACTTGCCACTGCCTGCCATTCTAAAAAGGACCCGTTCACTCCTATTCTTTGCTTCCGGTCTGCCGACCAATTTTCTATCCATGTCAACGGTCAACCCCCAATACCATGTGCTCTAATTTTAGTCACCAGTCTCCCATGCGGGACCTTATCAAAGGCTTTCTGAAAGTCTAGATACACTACATCCACTGGCACCCCTTCATCCATTTTACTTGTCACATCCTCAAAAAATTCCAGAAGATTAGTCAAGCATGATTTCCCTTTCATAAATCCATGTTGACTTGGACTAATCCTTTTACTGCTATCCAAATGCCCCATTATTAACTCTTTAATAATTGACTCCAGCATCTTTCCCACCACCGAAGTCAGGCTAACTGGTCTGTAATTCCCCGTTTTCTCTCTCGCTCCCTTCTTGAAAAGTGGGATAACATTAGCTATCCTCCAATCCACAGGAACTGATCCTGAATTTATTGAACAATCGAAAATGATCACCAATGCGTCCACTATTTCTAGAGCCACCTCCCTGAGGACCCTGGGATGCAGACCATCAGGCCCAGGGGATTTATCATCCTTCAGTCCCATTAGCATACCCAATACTATTTCTCGCCTAATGAAAATTTCTTTCAGTTCCTCTACCCCCTTAGATCCTCTGTCCTCCAGTACATCTGGGAGATTGTTTGTGTCTTCCTTAGTGTCTGCCTTCAAGGGACCCACATTTGACTTTGCTACTCTTTTCCCCTTAACATATCTAAAGAAGCTTTTACTGTCCTTCTTTATATTCCTGGCCAGCTTCCCTTAGTACTTCATCTTTTCAGCCCGTATTGCCCGTTTTGTTTCCTTCTGTTGTCCTATGAAAGTTTCCCAATCCTCTGACTTCCGGCTACTCTTTGCTGTGTTATACATCTTTTCTTTTAGTTTTATTCTATCGCTAACTTCTTTTGTCAGCCACGGTTGCCTCCTACTCCCCTTAGAATCTTTCTTCCTTTTTGGAATGAAATGATCCTGCGTCTTCCGGATTATGCCCAGAAATTCCTGCCATTGTTGTTCCACCGTCATTCCTGCTAGGATCCCTTTCCAGTCTACTTTGGCCAGCTCCCCTCACATGCCTTCATAGTCCCCTTTGTTCAACTGCATCACTGCCACTTCTGATTTAACGTTCTCCTTCTCAAATTGCAGATTAAAACTAATCATATTATGATCACTACCTCCAAGCAGTTCCTTTACCTCGAGTTCTCTTATCATATCTGACTTCACTAAATCCAGAATTGCCTTTTCTCTGGTTGGCTCCATTACAAGCTGCTCTAAGAATCCATCTCGTAGGCATTCTACAAACTCTCTTTCTTGGGGTCCTGAACCAACCTGATTTTCCCAGTCTCCCTGCATATTGAAATCCCCCAGCACCACAGTGACATTACCTTTGTTACATGCCAGTTTTAACTCCTGCTGCAACTTACACCCTACATCCGGGCTACTATTTGGGGGTCTGTAAATAACACCAATTAGTGTCTTCTTGCCTTTACAATTCTTCAACTCAATCCACAGTGACTCTACCTAGTCAGTCCCTATGTCTTCCCTCGCAAGGGACTGAATTCCATCCCTCCCCAGCAGAGCTACCCCCCCCCCCCCCCCCCCCCAACTCCTCTGCCCACCTGCCTGTCCTTTCTATAGGATGTATAACCCTGAATATTAAGTTTCCAGGCCCGATCCTCCTGCAGCCACGTCTCAGTAATCCCCACAATTTCATATCTACCAACCTCTAACTGAGCCTCAAGCTCATCTACTTGACTTCTTATACTTCGCGCATTCATATACATTACTTTTAATTCCTTACGCATCTCACTTTTCACATCGATCCCTATTACACTTGGCCATATTCTCCTATCCCTTTGTGAGCTTCCTTTCCCGTTAATTCTGGGGTCATTAACCATCCCTTTACTCTCTTTCCCTTTAACTCCACCCTCGACTATCCCATTTGACACCCCACCCCCCTTATTCAGTTTAAAACCTGTTGCTGTTTTAGATGGATCAATCACCCGTGTCTCCTCTGATTTCCGTAGTTGTACTCTGGCTCAACCTCCCCCGAGACAGAACAAGGTTATAGTTCCCCTTGTCCTTTCCTATCACCCTTCCAGCCAACGCATCTAACCCATTATTCTATGACATTTCCACTACCTGCAATGTGATTCCACCACCTATCACATCTTCCCAACTCCACCCCTTTCTACTTTCTGTAGACCACACCCTGCAACTCCTTATTTCACTCATACCTTCGCACCAAAACCACCCCCTCTCCAGGTACATTGCCCTCCAACCACAGGAAATGTAGCAACTGGCCATATCCCTCCAACCTCATCTATATCCATGGACCACAGCAGCCTTTCCAAGTAAAATAGAGGTTCACATGCACCTGCTTTAACCTCTTCTCCTGACATGGCCTCTTTACATCAGCGTGACCAAGCTTCGACCAAGCAACCATTTCACCGAACAAGTACACTCGGTTCGCCAAGGCCTACTGAATCTCCTGGTTGTTAACCATTTTAACTACCCTTCCCATTCTGTCTTTTCTGCCCTGGGACTCTTCAATTGACAGAACAAGGCCATGCGCAAACTAAAGGAACAGCACCTTATATTCCGCATAGGTCGCTTACAACCCAACAGTATGAATATCGAATTCTCCAAATTTCAGTAACCAACCAACAAATCAATCCCCAACCCCCCAATTTCCTGTGCCCCACCTGGATGCACTTCCATATCTACCACAAACCTGCCCCCATTCCCCACAGCCCCCTCTCCTCACCCCTCGCCCGCTTCCACCTATATATCTTTGTCTGGCTTCACATTTCACATCTCTTCTGTCATTACATCCTTTTCAAACACCTCCTATCTTTTCAGCTCTGGCCTTTTTCCAACCATCTGCCAATCAAAACCCCCTCACTTGTATCCAAGGCGTCAAGTCAAGAGAGTTTTATTGTCATGTGTCCCAGATAGGACAATGAAATTCTTGCTTGCTGCAGCACAACAGAATATTGTAAGCATAAATACAGAACAGTTCAGTGTATCTATATAGCATAGACTATATATATACACATAACTAAACAGATAAAATGCAATAGGCTGTTATAGTTCAGAGTTTGTTTGATGGCGAGTTTAATAGCCTGATGGCTGTGGGGAAGAAGCTGTTCCTGAACCTGGATGTACCAGATTTCAGGCTCCTGTACCGTCTACCTGATGGCAGCGGAGAGATGAGTATGTGGCCAGGATGGTGTGGGTCCTTGATGATGTTGGCAGCCTTTTTGAGGTAGCGACTGCGATAGATCCCTTCGATGGTGGGGAGGTCAGAGCCGATCATGGACTAGGCAGTGGTCGCAATTTTCTGCATTCTTTTCCGCTCCTGGACGCTCAAGTTACCGAACCAAGCCATGATGCAGCCAGTCAGCATACTCTCTACTGTGCACCTGTAGAAGTTTGAGAGAGTCCTCTTTGACATACCGACTCTCAGTAATCTTCTCAGGAAGTAGAGGCGCTGATGTGCTTTCTTTACAATTGCATCAGTGTGCTGGGACCAGGAAAGATTACTTTACCTGCCAACTATTACCTGCCAGGCTTTGTCCCGTCCAAAACTCTCTTCCAGCTTTCTTCCCCCCCCCCCACTCCAATTAGTCTGAAGAAGGATCCCAATCCGAAACATCGCCTATCCATGTTGTCCAGAGATGCTGCCCAACCCATTGAGTCACTGTTGCTTTTTTTGCTGAATTCACTGACTGATGGACCTGGCTGGAAGATGAAGTGCAGTTTCTTTAAGGTTACGTTTTTCTTCATTGAGTGTTGTCATTCTCAACAGAAAATGGTTGAAAGATGAATTGAGAAAATAATTTTGGACCTTGCAGAAAATGTGATCAGCATTGTGCAAATTTTATAATTTGATAAAATATATAGTTCTATTCAATTGTTTCCTTCCTATCCAATATAAAAACTATCCTATTTTCAAATTGCACTTCCCATCAATTGAGTTGATATTTTGGTGCAGTATTGAGAAAACAATAATACTGTTAACAGATGCCATCCTTCAAATGAGAAAGGAAACTGACGTTCAGTTAGCTTTTTTTCTGTTTGGATTATTATAAATCCAATCATCTCAATCCTGACAGCACCAAAATAAATTTACTAGGCATTCACCTGATCAATTTTTCAACCATGCTGTGTTGAAAAATGCATTTGACAATTACCTATTCTGCCAATGTACCTGACATTTTAGATATAAATTGTATCGACCTACATTATGAATGAAAGATTAGAACATAAGAAATAGGAGCCAGTATAGAATATCCAGTCCTTTGAACCTGTTCTGATATTTATCGATGGCCCATCTCCTACTTTTGCGTCATTTTCCCTTAATATCCAGAAATCAATTAATCTCTGTTAATGTATGAACACAATGATTGCACCTCACAAAGGTTCACCACTCTCTGAGTGAAGAAACCTTTAGTCATCTCAGTCCCAAAGACATAATCCTTAAAGGGCCTTTTCACGGGGCGAGTTGACGCAAGATGTCACCAGAGTGAAGAGGTCGTGGTCCAGCACGAGTCTCGCACGATATAACGGCAGTAGATAAAGAGTTCCCACGGTACTCGGCATTTATGTTATTCGTGCGAGTGGCTTGGCCGTTTCCCGAGCTGTCGCGTTAAATCTTGAATGAACATCGTGAACTACACGTGACACAAATGAATAATTTGGGACCTCTGCTGAAGAAGACTGACACTGTAATGAGAAAAGCACTGGAACCAGGGTTGCGCATAGCAATCACCCTCCGCTACTTGGCCTCAGGCGATTCTTATACTGCGACTTTTTTACTTTGCAGCTGCAGGGCAGACAGACAGACTTATAAGAGAAATTTAAGTTAACTGCAAACACAGCACTTTTACATCAATAGCAATGTATGTTTTTAAATCTTGGATAACATTAAATGGTTCTCCTCTTGATGAACTTATATATCGTTATATAAACTCACATGAGCACTCGGGAAACTCGGCAGCCTTCGTCTCCAGCAGGTTCCTTTTTCTCTCCCTGTTTCTATAATCCTCTCTGGATTTATCGTACAGAATCTCGTTAAATTGGAACCATTCTACAAGTTCCCCCTCTTGTTCCCTGGTGAAGTTATATGACTTTACCTTCTGCCATCTTCCCTTTACGTCTGTAGAGGCTATTCCTACAACGGCTACTGGGGAGGCAATCTGAATTGCACCTTGCTCACCCTCTCCCTGCTCCAAGGAGCCCACAGGCAGTGTTATCTGTGGCATCTCCTGTTGCCTCTCCACCTGTCTCTCTTGCTGCGTCTCCTCCTCATTCTCCTGCATGGCAAAAACATCTCTGACCCGCTTTACCCCCTTCCTTTGAGATTTTCTGGGAGCCATCTCTGCAAGTGTTCCTGTTAAAAAGATTATCCAACAATGACAATTAGGTGGGACGTCCTCGAAGGACACATGTTCCCATGTGTCCTTTTGAGACCACCTTTTTTAGTCACCCTCTGTCCCCTCTGTCCAGCTTCCGGGTTTACCGTTCGCAGGAGTTCCCACGCGCTATATCTCTAAAATCTGAAGTTATGTAATGTCTAAAGGAACTGCAGACGCTGGTTAATGCTGGTTAATATGCACAGAAGGACACAAAATGTTGGTGTAACTCAGCAGGTAAGTCAGATCTGGGAAGAAAAGCATAAAAAGCTGGAGTAAGTCAGCGGGTCAGGCATCATCTCTGGAGAAAAAGAATAGGTGACGATTCGAATCGGAGCCCTTCTTCAGACATCCTAATCGGAATTGAGTCTGAAGATGTGTCTCGTCCCGAAACATCAGCTTTTTTTCTCCAGAGATGCTGCTTGACTCGCTGAGTTACTCCAGCTTTTTGTGTCTGTCTTCGGTTTAAACCAGCATGTGCAGTTCACTCCTTACACGGGTCTCTGCACAACATTGATTGGTAGCGTTCCGGACCCCTGGACCCGAGGACTCCGACCTGTATCTCTCAAAGAAGTACATGTGAAAAATATCTCACGGACCATAAAAATGCGTAACCTTTCAGTAAAGTCCCTTTTAAAGTCCCTTTTAAAGATTATAGTTATTTTCTTGAATCTCATTAACATAACTCATGAATAAGTTGATGTCCATATGCGGATGTAAATCTTTATTTTTATTTATTTTTTAAATTCAATCCCACTGAAGATAATTTGTAATCACCTTCTGTCCCCTCTGTCCAGCTTCCGGGTTCACCGCTCGCAGGAGTTCCCACGGTACCCGCAAGAGTTATTACGGATATCGCACGGATATCGCACTGGCCACTACGTTCATATAATGTTGCAATACTCAACCACAAGTGTACAAGTCACTCTTGGAGAAATTCAAATTTTCTTTAATTTTCTCCCGAGTGACCAAGTTACACGATGACCTGCCGTTAGCGCTACGGTGGTCCACGGTGGTCCACGAATGCCGCACTGTTATCGCACGAGGTTCCCACGATGTTGAACTCTGGTTAACTCTTGCGTCAAGTCGCCCCGTGTAAAGGTGCCATTAATCTTAAAGTGTAACTCTTTGTCCTCGACTCCTCAACCATGAGAAAGACCCTCCCTGCATCTAGCCTGTCAAATCCTTTAGGAATTTTGTACATTATGATGGAATCTCATTCTTCTGAACTCTAGAGAGAGCCGCCCCAGTCAGCTCAGCCTCTCCTCATACAGCAACCCGCCATCCCTGGAACCACTCCAGTGAATCTTTGCTGTATAATGGCAAGTAGTTCCTTAAGCCCCTGTCCCACTTAGGAAACCTGAACGGAAACCTCTGGAGACCTTGGGCCCCACCCAAGGTTTCCGTGAGGTTCCCGGAGGTTTTGGTCACTCTCCCTAATAGTGGAAAGTGGTTTCCGCATAGTCGAGGCTTCTTCTATGTTCCTGCCATTATTTCAAAAAAAACAAAACCGGCCTCGACTAAAAATTGGTTGCCGTTTGGTCGAAGCCAGTGGAGTGGGGTTGCTATTTACTTACAGGCAGTTGAAGGCAATCTCCTTCGCTGACCGGCCATTTTGATTGGCTCATTGGAGTTTTCAGCAAAGTTTGGAGTTTGGTTTTCAGGACCTAGAAGATCAGCCGGAAGGTAAAATGCCCACTAACTTTATTAAACTTCTTAAAACTGTCTCCACTCCTTCTCTTCCCCCCTTCTCTTCCCCCCTTCTCTCCCCCCTTCTCTCTCCCCTTCTCTCTCCCCTTCTCTGTCCCCTTATCTGTCCTTCTCTCCCCTTCTTTTCCGTTCTCTCCCTCCCGTGTTCTCTAAAGGACTTACCGTGCTCTGTAGCAGCTGTTTACTTCCTCTTCATCGCGCAGACAGCGCTCCTCCGCTGTCCCTGGCCCCCATCTTCGCGATGTGCTTGTGTGTGTGTGTGTGTGTGTGCGGTCGGTAGCAAAGATCCTGTAGAATCTTTGGTCAGTAAATGCAGCTCACGCTTCGGTCGAGGCTCTCCAGGCAAGTGTCCTCTGGCGACTCATGGAAACCTTGGGTGGGGCGCAAGGTCACCAGAGGATTCCGTTCAGGTTTCCTAAATGGGACAGGGGCATTAGCAAAGGAGACCAATATTGTGCACAATATGTACGCGCAGTTTGACCAAGTTCCAATACAACTGCAATCAAATTTCCCTACTCCCGTAATACAACCCTCATAGTTACATGCCATTTTTCCTGCTATTCGTTTGCCATATCTGTATGTTGGTTTTCCTTGACATATACCAGCATCCCCAGATCCCTTTGAACATCAACACAATCCAATCTTTCACCATTTAATAAATACTCTGACTTATTGTTCAATTCACCACATCATTTTCTACATTATATTTCACATACCATGTTCTTACAAACTAATTCAATCCTCCCAATTTTCACCTCCCCCAAAGTCTCTTTACATCCTCCTCTGCATTCACCAGCTAATTTTCATATCATCGGCAAGCTTGAACATGTGACATTTCGTCCCTCTTCCAATCCCATCGAAACAGATTGTGAATAGTTAGGACCAAGGCACGAATCCCTGAGGGACCCTACTAATCATAAACTGCCACCCATTTAATTTATCCATTTAATCCCACACTTTGCAGGAACTGCAGATGCTGGAAAATCGAAGGTAGACAAAAATGCTGGAGAAACTCAGCGGGTGAGGCAGCATCTATGGAGCGAAGGAATAGGCGACGTTTCGGGTCGAGACCCTTACATGTTGGTTGTCTGTCTCCAACATGCTCTAAACTTATAGGCGAATCTCCTATGTGAGCTTTACCAAAGTCCTTTAAAAAACACCACATCTGCTGATCCCACCTTATCTGTTCTCTAATCACAACATTTCCAGTAGATTAGTTAAACACAGTTTCTCCTTTCTGTATCCATGTTGGCTTTGCTGAATCTTATTATTCTCTTTAAATTGCTCTATTATTACATCTTTCATTATAAATTTCAGCATTTCGCACCACTGATGTTAGGCTAACATTCTCTGTTTTCACTTCCCTCCTTTCATAAATAGTCATGAAACATTTGTTTTCTTTTAATCCATTGGAATAATTACAACATCTATAGAACCCTGAAAGATGATAACAGAACATCCACCATCTTTTAAACCACTTTCTTTGAAACTCCGGGATGTAGATCACCATGTCCATGCAACGTTCAATGACAGTGACTTTTCTAGATCTATTTTTGATTAAGCATTAGATCCTTCAGTTCCTCACTCACGCTTGAACCTTAATTTTCTAATATATCTTGAAGGTTTCATGTGTCTTGTCTAGAAAAAATACCTCCGGGAGCTATTATTTTGTGTAACAGTAAACAGTATAACTCTGACCTCTAATATCAATTGTGATATTAAAAGCTTCATACCATTAATAGCTCAAATGTACCATCGCCATCTTATTACTAGAATAAAGGTGCATTAAATTCTTAATTAGAGAGATTGGGTTTTTTTCATTTTACTTGTTTTCTGGTTTCTGAATTATTTAGTATTTTTCCAAATATTTCAAACTGATAAATGTATAAAGGAATTAAAGTTTTGTGCATTTGCTAGGCAGAAAGACATTCAAAAACATTTTATAGTTACAGATTTTCTTGTTAATAGTTGCCCAAGTAAGAAATTACAAATTGATGTATGCAGCATCATAATGTATTTGGTGATTATTTTTAATAATCACAGCGTTTAAACTCATTGAAAAGACAATTCCTCAAAGAATTGAAGGCAAGTCCTTCCAGTATATGAGTGGTTTACAAACAGATGAGCCATATACAGTGGGGAAAGATTTTGATATGACTGTAATTATCTGGAAGATTAAAATAAATGAACCGTAAGAATAGAAGCTAGCTTTAAAAATAACATCTGAGTAGCTCATTACTAAGAAAATGAAGGTGTCACAGTTTAACTTTTCAATTTTACTCTTTGTTAATACTTTTGCAAAGCGGCACTGGGATCTTCAATTTCCATTTCTCAGTTAAAAAAGTAAAGCCATAATGACAATTGTACAGTGCATTCATAGAAACATAGAAACATAAAAAATAGGTGCAGGAGTAGGCCATTCGGCCCTTCGAGCCTGCACCGCCATTCAATATGATCATGGCTGATCATCCAACTCAGTATCCTGTACCTGCCTTCTCTCCATACCCCTGACCCCTTTAGCCACAAGGGCCACATCTAACTCCCTCTTAAATATAGCCAATTAACTGGCCTCAACTACCTTCTGTGGCAGATAATTCCAGAGAATTCCAAATGTTTTTCTCATCTCGGTCCTAAAAGATTTCCCCCTTATCCTTAAACTGTGACCCCTTGTTCTGGACTTCCCCAACATCGGGAACAATCTTCCTGCATCTAGCCTGTCCAACCCCTTAAGAATGTTGTAAGTTTCTGTAAGATCCCCCCTCAATCTTCTAAATTCTAGCGAGTACAAGCCGAGTCTATCCAGTCTTTCTTCATATGAAAGTCCTGACATCCCAGGGATCAGTCTAGTGAACCTTCTCTGTACTCCCTCTATGGCAAGAATGTCTTTCCTCAGATTAGGAGACCATAACTGTACGCAATACTCCAGGTGTGGTCTCACCAAGACCCTGTACAACTGCAGTAGAACCTCCCTGCTCCTATACTCAAATCCTTTTGCTATGAATGCTAACATACCATTCGCTTTCTTCACTGCCTGCTGCACCTGCATGCCTACTTTCAATGACTGGTGTACCATGACACCCAGGTCTCGTTGCATCTCCTCTTTTCCTAATCGGCCACCATTCAGATAATAGTCTACTTTCCTGTTTTTGCCACCAAAGTGGATAACCTCACATTTATCCACATTATACTGCATCTGCCATGCATTTGCCCACTCACCCAGCCTATCCAAGTCACTTTGCAGCCTCCTAGCATCCTCCTCACAGCTAACAATGCCCCCCAGCTTTGTGTCATCCGCAAACTTGGAGATGTTGCATTCAATTCCCTCGTCCAAATCATTAATATATATTGTTAATAGCTGGGGTCCCAGCACTGAGCCTTGCGGTACCCCACTAGTCACTGCCTGCCATTGTGAAAAGGACCCATTTACACCTACTCTTTGCTTCCTGTCTGCCAGCCAGTTCTCTATCCACATCAATACTGAACCCCCAATACCGTGTGATTTAAGTTTGTATACTAATCTCTTATGTGGGACCTTGTCGAAAGCCTTCTGAAAGTCCAGATATAACACATCCACTGGTTCTCCGTTATCCACTCAACTAGTTACATCCTCGAAAAATTCTATAAGATTTGTCAGACATGATTTACCTTTCATAAATCCATGCTGACTTTGTCCAATGATTTCACCACTTTCCAAATGTGCTGCTATCCCATCTTTAATAACTGACTCTAGCAGTTTCCCCACTACCGATGTTAGACTAACTGGTCTGTAATTCCCCGTTTTCTCTCTCCCTCCCTTACATTAGCTACCCTCCAATCCTCAGGAACTACTCCAGAATCTAAAGAGTTAAAAAAAATTATCACTAATGCGTCCGCTATTTCTGCGGCTACTTCCTTAAGTACTCTGGGATGCAGCCTATCTGGCCTTTATCGGCCTTTAATCCATTCAATTTATCTAACACAACTTCCCGGCTAACCTGGAAGTTCCTCAGTTCCTCCATCTCATTTGACCCCCGGTCACCTGCTATTTCCGGCAGATTATTTATGTCTTCCTTAGTGAAGACAGAACCAGTTATTCAATTGGTCTGCCATGTCTTTGTTCAGAAAGTATTCAGACCCCTTCATTTTTTCCAAATTTTGTTACGTTACAGCCTTATTCTAAAGTGGATTAAATTCTTTTTTTTATATCATCGATCTACATACATTCCCCATAATAAAAAAGCAAAAACAGGTGTTTAGAAATTTTTGCAAAGTAATTAAAAAGAAATAACTGAAATATCACATTTACATAAGTATTCAGACCTTTTGCTATCCTTATAACTATAAAACTGATCTTGTATGTGGATGTGTGTGCATGTGTGAGTGTGTGTGTATTTATTTGTTTCTGCTGTCACATCTTCTCGAAAAGACAACATGCTGACGGTAAAATCTTTACATATTTGGGTAGAGATTTACCCCCTGGAGTCCGAAGTCGTCTTATCTGAAAAATATGTGCTTTATTTCTTGAGTTATTCATGAAAATGTTCACTAATCCAATCAAACTTTGAAATCAAAAAGCCTGTTTTTCTATGATAACGTCACAATGGATGACGCTGATGACATCACACCTGCCATCTGCTCGCGCTGCGTCTGCTTGCACTGCGAGTGACGTCAACCCCCAACCCCTCTTTCCTCCCCCCGTTATTCAAAAATCGGCCCATCAAATTTACAGAAAACTCAGCTTTAAGTGTCGAACAGGTCAGGAGGACACATTATTGGCAACAATGCTGAATACAAGATTCAACTGTCAGCTCCTTATGCCAGTTTACCCACTAAACATAAATCAGATTAATTTCTGATCATAGCTGAAGACTGCGCTGCGAGTGAAGAACGAGCAAGTCGGGCCCTGTGCTAGAGCTCTCGGGTCCGCCTCTGGTCGGGTCCGTCTCTGGTCGGGTCCCTCTCCCCCCCCCTCCTCCTCCTCTCTCCCTTCTCCTCTCCCCCCTCCTCCTCCTCTCCCCCCTCCTCTCCCACCACTCCCCTCCTCTCCCCTCCCCGGCCTCTCTCCACTCTTCCCCCCCTCTCTCTCCCCCCCTCTCTCCTTTCTCCACCCCCCTCTACCCCACCTCTCTCTACCCCCCTCTCTTCCCCCCCTCTCCACCCGCTCTCTTCCCCACCTCCCCCATCAATCCCCCTTCTCTGCCCCCCTTCACTCCCCCTCTCTCCTCCTCCCTCCCTCCCTCTCTCCCCCTACTCCTCTCCCCCCTCCTCCTCTGCCCACCCTCCTCCTCTCTGCCCCCCTCCTCTCCCCTCCTCCTCTCCTCCCTCCTACTCCCTCTCCCCCCATTCCCCCCCTCTCTCCTCCTCCTCCCCCACTCTACCCCCATCCCTATCTAGGCGTGCCTACGAGTTGGGGGTTATGCGTCAGTGGACAGGGCGAGGGTGGGGTAAAATAATATTAATATAATATCAAGGGGGGTGTTAGTGTGTGTGGGGGGTGGCTAGTGTGTGCGTGAAGCCACAGGCCTCCCCCCCCCCCGCAACCATACGTTGAGGGGACGGGACCCAACGGGTACCACTTAGTCTAGTGACACTCAAAATTGAGCCTAGATGCATCTTGTTTCCAAGAACGAGCAAGTCGGGCCCTGTGTTAGAGCTCTCGGGTCCGCCTCTGGTCGGGTCCGTCTCTGGTCGGGTCCCTCTCCCCCCCTCCTCCTCCTCTCCCCCCTTCACCTCTCCCCCCTCCTCCTCCTCTTCCCCCACTCCCCTCCTCTCCCCTCCCCGGCCTCTCTCCACTCTTCCCCCCCTCTCGCTCCCCCCCTCTCTCTCTCTCCCTCCTTTCTCCACCCCCCTCTACCCCCCCCCTCTCTCTCCCCCCCTCTCTCCTCCTCCTCCCCCACTCTCCCCACCACTCTACCCCCATCCCTCTCTAGGCGTGCCTACGAGTTGGGGGTTATGCGTCAATGGACAGGGCGACGGTGGGGTAAAATAATATTAATATAATATCAAGGGGGGTTGTTAGTGTGTGTGGGGGTGGTTAGTGTGTGTGTGTGTGGGGGTGATTAGTGTGTGTGTGACGCCGCAGGCCTCCCCCCCCCCCCCCCCCCCCCCGGCAACCATACGTTGAGGGGACGGGACCCAACGGCTCCCACTTGGTCTAGTGACACTCAAAATTGAGCTTAGATGCATCTTGTTTCCATTGATTGTCCTTGAGATGTTTCTACAACTTGATTGGAGTCCACCAATGGTAAATTAAATTGATTGGAGATGATTTGGAAAGGCACGCACCTGTCTATATAAGGTCCCACAGTTGACAGTGCATGTCAGAGCAAACACCAAGCCATGAAGACATTGTCCGTAGATCTCCGAGACAGGATTGTGTCGTGACACAGATCTGGAGGAAGGATGTAAAACAATTTCTGCAGCATTGCAGGTCCCAAAGAGCACAGTGACATCCCTCATTCTTAAATTTAAAAACTTTGGAACCACCAGGACTCTTCATAGAGCTGGTCGCCTGGCTAAACTGAGCAATCGGGGGAGAAGAGCCTTGGTCAGGGAGGTGAGCAAGAACCCGATGGTCACTCTGACAGCTCTAGAGTTCCTTTGTGGAGATGGGAGAACCTTCCAGAAGGACAACTATATCTGCAGCACTCAACCAATCAGGCCTTTAGGCCAGACGGAAGCCACTCCTCAGTAAAAGGCACATGACAGCCCACTTGGAGTTTGCCAAAAGGCATGAGAAACAAGATTCTCTGGTCTGATGCAACCAAGATTGAACTCTTTGGCCTGAATGCCAAGCGTCACGTCTGGAGGAAACCAGGCACCTCTCATTGCCTGGCCAATACCATACCTATGGTGAAGCGTGCTGGTGGCAGCATCATGCTGTAGGGATGTTTCTCAGTGGCAGGAACTGAGAGACTAGTCAGGATCGAGGGAAAGATGAACGGAGCATAGTACAGAGAGATCCTTGATGAAAACCTGCTCCAGAGCGTTTAGGACCTCAGACTGAGGCGGAGGTTCACCTTCTAACAGGACAACGACCCTAAGCACGCAGCCAAGACAACGCAGGAGTGGCTTCATGACAAGTGTGAATGTCCTTGGGGGGCCCAGACAGAGCCCAGACTTGAACCCAATCGAACATCTCTGGAGGGACCTGAAAATAGCTGTACATCGACGCTCCCCATCCAACCTGACAGAGCTTGAGAGGATCTGCAGAGAAGAATGGGAGAAATTATCCAAATAGATAGATATAGATATGCCATTTATTGTCACTATACATGTACAGGTGTGCCAAGCTTGTAGCGTCATACCCAAGAAGTTTGAGGCTGTAATCACTGCCAAAGGTGCCTCAACAAAGTACTATAGGGTCTGAATACGTATAAATGTGATATTTCAGTTATTTATTTTTAATTACTTTGCAAAAATGTTTAAACACCTGTTTTTGCTTTTTTTATTATGGGGTATTGTGTGTCGATTGATGATAAAAAATGAATTTAACCCATTTTAGAATAAGGCTGTAACGTGACAAAATGTGGAAAAGGTGAAGGGGTCTGAATACTTTCTGAAAGCTGTGCTTATTTCCTTTGTCAATGGTGCAGCACCTTTCAAGCTATCACAACCAAGGACACTTGGTAATTTAGCCTCATCTTAGCGAGGGAACAGTGTAGTTAAATGTTGTCCACTCATTAAACTATTGTTAACTTAAAAAAAAAAGAATGCTGGGTAAGCACGTGGTAAAAACACATGGCAAAAGATTTTTGGTAAAAACATATTTAATTTTTGAAACTAACAGAATTATTATGCTAATTTTATTAGATGTAATCAAATTGAAAGCATCAGGACATATAGTCACCCTCACAGTCTTGCATCACAATGAAATAATTCATTGACATGTAGTCAACTGCAGTGCCCTCCATAATGTTTGGGACAAAGACCCATAATTTATTTATTTGCCTCTGTACTCCACAATTTGAGATTTGTAATAGAAAAAAAATCACATGTGGTTAAAGTGTACGTTGTCAGATTTTAATAAAGGCCATTTTTATACATATTGGTTTCACCATGTAGAAATTACAGCAGTATTTATATATAGTCCCCCCCTTTCAGGGCACCATAATATTTGTGGCACAGCAATGTCATGTATGTATGCATACTCCTTATTGAATACTTAATAAGTATTTCCTGCCACTTAATAAGTTCCTGCCACTGAGAATATCGCGGAGTTATGGCGACAACATTATAGTACTTTATTCAACTGTGTCCAAGGTGACTTGTATAGGGTGGATGGCGATTATGTCACATGAGGTGTATCATGCCATGAACAAGCTGTCCAACAACAAAGCAAGTGGCTTGGATCATATTTCTGCTGAACATCTTAAGTATGCAAGTATGAGGATAGCTCCTCTCCTTGCTATTTGTTTTACTGGCTTTACGATTCATGGTTTGTTACCAGACTCAATGTTGCCTGTCCTGTTAGTGCCGGTCATTAAGGACAAAGCTGATAAAGTAGGCAGCCTAAATAATTACAGGCCCATAAATTTAGCCAGCATATTGTCAAAAGTTTTAGAAAGAGTTCTGCTGGATAGAATAAATGAGTTTGTTAACTCCACAGATAACCAGTTTGGCTTTAAAGCTAAACATGGCACTGACTTATGCATATATGCCCTAAAGGAGATTGTAAACGAATATAGAGGCAAAAACTCTCCAATCCTTATGTGCTTTATTGATGCTTCCAGAGCCTTGGACCGTGTTAATCACAGAAAGCTGTTTGGTAAAATGAGTCAAAGAGGGGTGCCTAAATACATTGTTACAATTCTGGCCTACTGGTATGCCCACCAGACTATGCAAATAAAATGGGGCAATAGGGTCTCAGCCCTATTTGGGGTTAGCAATGGTGTTAGACAAGGGGGAATTTTGTCCCCAGTCCTTTTTAATCTATATATTGATGATCTGTCTAAACAATTGAAAGCCTGTAATACTGGGTGCGTGATTGGTAATATTTTAGTGAACCATATTATGTATGCAGATGATCTTGTGGTCTTTAGTCCATCTAGCGTTGGTCTCCAGCAGCTCCTTACTATATGTTCTGTGTATGGTGTGGAACATGACATTAAATATAATGCTAGTAAGAGTGCTGTTATGACCTGTAGAACCAAAGAGGATAAAAGAGGATATTATTAAAATTTCCTGATTTTAAATTGTCTGACAATAATCTTAGTGTCTGTAATAAGGTAAAATATCTAGGGCATATTATTACAGAACAAATGACAGATGAGGATATTTATAGGCAACAACGCATGCTGTATGTACAGGCGAATATTCTCTTGCGTAAATTTTGTGCGTGTGCAGATGTGGTGAAGATGTCGCTATTTAGAGCATACTGCACACCACTCTACACTGCGCACCTGTGGTCGAACTATGGATAGACAAGTTTCCAGAGACTAAAGGTGGCATATAACGATGCCATGAGAACACTGCTAAGGAAACCTAGATGGTGTAGTGCCAGTAATATGTTTGTGGCTGCAGGAGTCAGTACTTTAGAAGCTATCCTAAGAAATCACATGTATAAATTCATTTGCAGGATAAATGACTCTAAAAATGTAATTATTGTGGCCTTGTCAAACATAAGGGTTAGCACTACACGCTACGAATCCCAGCTGTGGAAACACTGGTATCGTTGTCTCATTGTAGGACATTGATCATTCTTTTAATCTGGATTTTTAACTTATGTATTGTGTTTTTAAAAAATATATAATTTATGATGCTTTTATAAGTGACTAGACCAAGTGCAGACCCGTTGGGTCTGTTTCCCCAACGCCGTTTGCGGGGGGGGGGGGGGGATGGAGGTGGTGAGAAGAGGGGAGGGAGGGGAGAGGAGGAGGGGAAACGGGATAGATTTGGGAGGGAAAGCAGAGCGGGGTAGGGGGTGAGAGATGGGGAGAGAGATGTGGGGGAGGGGGGATGGGGAGATGGGAGGAGGGAGGGAGGGGGAGAGGGGTGGGGGAGAGAGGGGAAAGAGTGGGGAGGGAGAGTGGAGGGGAAGGGGGAGAGAAGTGGAAGTGTGGGGAGGGAGGAGGAGAGGGTTAGGGGGAGTGATGGAAGAGGGATAGGGGGAAGGGGGATTGGGGGGGAGATGGAAGGGGGTGGGGTAGAGAGGGAAGGGGGTGGGGTAGAGAGGGAAGGGGGTGGGGGAGAGAGGGATTGGAGAGGGAGAGGGGTGAGGAGAGGGAGAGGGGGAGGAGAGAAGGGAGAGTGAAGTGGAAGAGTGGGGAGGGAGGGGTAGGGGGAGTGGTGAAAGAGGGATAGAGGGGTAGGGGAAGGGTGGGGGAGAGAGGGGAAGGGAGAGGGGTGGGGGTGGGAGAGGCATGGGGTAAGGGGATAGAAGTGGAAGAGTGGGGAGGGAGGGGTAGGTGGAGTGGTGAAAGAGGGACAGGGGGGAAGGGGGTGGTGGTAGAGAGGGAAGGGGGGTGGGGGAGAGAGGGATGGGTGGGAGAGGGAGAGGGGTGAGGAGAGGGAAACATAGAAGCATGGAAATTAAGTGCAGGAGTAGGCCATTCGGCCCTTCGAGCCTGCACCACCATTCAATATGATCATGGCTGATCATCCAACTCAGTATCCTGTACCTGCCTTCTCTCCATACCCCCTGATCCCTTTAGCCACAAGGGCCACATCTAACTCCCTCTTAAATATAGCCAATGAACTGGCCTCAACTGACTTCTGTGGCAGAGAGTTCCAGAGACTCACCACTATCTGTGTGAAAAATGTTTTCCTCATCTCAGTACTAAAGGATTTCCCCTTTATCCTTAAACTGTGACCCGCTTGTCCTGGACTTCCCCAACATCGGAACAATCTTCCTGCATCAGACAAATGCAATTCAGGACTTTTCTCTTCACAAGCAAAGTCAGAATGACGGTTAGTGAAGAATTCGAATAATCGCTGGAGCATTCAGATGCTGCGCGCGCCTCCTGCACCAAAGGGGGGGGAGCGTGTGTCGGCACACACAAAGATCTTGTAGCGGAGAACTCCGCTATAAGATCTTTGGTCACATACTAAGCACGCGCCTCCACAAACAGATGAGCGTCTTGTTGAATGGAGAGCGCGTGGCTGCCTCCACAAACAGTCACACACACTGAGGACCCGCCCCCACAAAAAATATTTTGTGAGGAAGGGGAGGAGGAGGGGGGGGGGGGGAGAAGAGGATGGGGGAGAGCGGTGAAGGGGGGGGAGGGGTTGGAGCGGGCGTGCATGAGTCGAGAGAAGAGAAAAGGGCAGAGAGAGAGAGAGGCTGGTACAACAACAAAAAAGCTGGATAAACTGCCGCACCCGCTGAGTTTATCCTGCTTTTTTAATGTCTACCTTCGATTTTCCAGCATCTGTAGTTCCTTCTTAAAGACAGTGTGCACGGTAAGGGAATGAGGAGGGAGAGGGGGAAGAGTGTGGAGGGAGGGGGAGAGTGGGATGGGAGTGGGAGAGGAGTGGGGGGAGAGAGGGGAAAGAGTGTGGGGGGGGGGAGGGAGGGGGAGAGTGGTAGCAGGAGTGGTGGAAGAGGGACAGGGGGAGTGGTGGAAGAGGGACAGAGGGGTAGGGGAAGGGGTGGGGGAGACAGGGGAAGGGAGGGGGAGACGGGTGAGGGAGGGAGAGGGGTGGGGTAAGGGGAGAGAAGTGGAAGAGGGAGGGGTAGGGGGAGTGGTGGAAGAGGGACAGAGGGGAAGGGGGCGGGAGAGAGGGAAGGGGGTGGGGTAGAGAGGGAAGGGGTGGAGCAGAGAGGGATGAGAGAGGGGGAGAGAAGTGGAAGAGTGGGGAGGGAGGGAGGGGTAGCGGGAGTGGTCGAAGAGAGACGGGAGAGTGGTGGAAGAGGGACAGAGGGGTAGGGGAAGGGGTGGGGAGAGGGGAAGGGAGGGGAAGAGAGGGGTGGGGAAGGGAGAGGCGTGGGGTAAGGGGATAGAAGTGGATGAGGAGGGGGGAGAGAGGTGAAGGGGGGGAGGGTTTGGAGCGGGCGTGCATGAGTCGAGAGAAGAGAAAAGGGCAGAGAGAGAGAGAGGCTGGTACAACAACAAAAAAGCTGGATAAACTCTGCCGCACCCGCTGAGCTTATCCTGCTTTTTTTATGTCTACCTTCGATTTTCCAGCATCTGTAGTTCCTTCTTAAAGACAGAGACTGTGCACGGTAAGGGAATGAGGAGGGAGAGGGGGAAGAGTGTGGAGGGAGGGGGAGAGTGGGATGGGAGGGGGAGAGGAGTGGGGGGAGAGAGGGGAAAGAGTGTGGGGGGGGGGGAGGGAGGGGGAGAGTGGTAGCAGGAGTGGTGGAAGAGGGACAGGGGGAGTGGTGGAAGAGGGACAGAGGGGTAGGGGAAGGGGTGGGGGAGAGAGGGGAAGCGAGGGGGAGACGGGTGGAGGAGGGAGAGGGGTGGGGTAAGGGGAGAGAAGTGGAAGAGGGAGGGGTAGGGGGAGTGGTGGAAGAGGGACAGAGGGGAAGGGGGCGGGGGAGAGAGGGAAGGGGGTGGGGTAGAGAGGGAAGGGGTGGGGGAGAGAGTGATGAGCCAGTTATTTTTGAAATGGGGGGGGGGAGAAGGATTTGATTAAAAACGTGCACTTAAACACGACGAAATGTAATGAGGAGCGGATACTTTGAAAGAAAAGTGAAATCTCTACCGAAATGGAAAAGATGTCGGCGATTCTGCTTTCCCCCTTATCCTTAAACTTTGACCCCTTGTTCTGGTCTTCCCCAACATCCGGAACAATCTTTCTGCATCTAGCCCGTCCAACCCCTTAAGAATTTTATACGTTTCTATAAGATACCCCCTTAATCTTCTAAAATCTAGCGAGTACTTTTGTATTGTATTGTATTGTATTCAAATTTATTGTCATTGTCTCAGTTAGAGACAACGAAATGAATTTCCCTTACAGGCAGTATCATAAAAATAAAAATAAAAATAAATAAATAATAATAAATAATAATAAAACATATTAAAAATAAAATAGAAATAAAAAAAATAAAAAAAGCACAAACACTGAAAGTCCACGACATAACATAACACAGTGGCACCAAGGTGAGGAAGGCATCATAGTCCAGCCAGCCTCCCCTCCGTTCTTCCCAGATGTTCACTCGTGGTCGAGGCCTTCCTAGCACCCGCTGTCGCCGCCCCGGGTGGCCCGATGTTCAGGCCCTCACGCCGGGCTGGTGGAACGCCGACGCCGAACCCCGACGGTGAACATCCTCCTCCTCAGCGGCCTGGACCTCCTGATCAGCCGCCTCCCGCAGCCGGAGTCCGTAGCTCCCGAGTCCGCAGGCCGAGCCGGGCAGAGTCGCAGGACCCCGCGCTGTCCATCAGCCCCGCCCGCGTTGGGAGCTCCGCAAACCGCAGCTCCATGATGTCGGTGCAGCAGGTCCAGCACTCCGGGCTCCAGACGGCGACCCCCGGTAAGGCATCGCCAGCCAAGCGATGTTACAGCGCTGTCCCGCCGCTGCTGGAGCTCTGGTCGATCCCGGCAGGAAAGGCCACGCCAATCCAGTAGGTAGGCCGCTGGGGGGGAGGGGGGGGGGGCGAGGACGCGACTCGAATAATAGTCGCGTCTTCACCAGGAAGCGGCTGAAGGACGGTATCCCCCGCACCGTGCCCTCTTCCCCCACATCAAAACACAAAAAAATAGTAAGATTAAACGAGAACTTACCAGTTTGAAGTTTGATCTGTATTTTATGAGGAGGAACGTTGAGGGAATACGTGAAGAACCCGCTTCCAACGCATGCGTGTCATTCTTCAAAGCAGCGGTGTGAGGTCACAGAAACTATAATGACCTAACATAGTAATATTATCAAAGAGATACCAGTTTTGATATGATCATAGGAGGGTGGGAGCGGAGGGCACGTATTCCCTCAACGTTCCTCCTCATAAAATACAGATCAAACTTCAAACTGGTAAGTTCTCGTTTAATCTTACTATTTTACTTCGGAGTCACGTGAGTGACTACGTGAAGATTTCAAAGCTCTGTGACCTCATGCCGTGGAACGAGTCCATGCTTCACAACTGCCTTGGGTATTGGGAGAGAGTATCATTAGCAATTTTAGACACACTTATACAAAGACTTGTGTGATATAACGAGAAAATACATTTATTAATTGAAATCATAGCCCTGTAACCCTTCGGGCAAATTATAATATTGAACGTAAAATGCTTTCCGAAAATGATGATGGCTCCAAAACTGGTTTATTATAAACCCTTTGGAAAGTCCTTTCGGATGACCATCCTGCTATTCTGAGGATTTGGTCCGTGGGTACCTCAGAATTTTTGCTGCGGATGTTTTATTGCAGCCCTGGTGGAATGAGATTTAAAACCATTAGTGTCTATTCCTGCCATCTTTAGGACACATTTGAGCCACCTTGAGATAGTTTGGGTCGTGACCCTTTTGTGTGGTTTCTTGTAAGAAATTAACAAAGCCATTTCCTGACCTCGAATGCTCTTAGTATATTCCATGTATAATTGGATATGTCTTGCTATACACAGACGTTCGTCATATGGATATGCCATAAATTCAATCACTTGACCCGATGAACCTGGTCTGTTTGTTTTATTAACTCATGTATGACAAACACCAGTTTCTCTCGTGAGATGATCAAGGAGTCCAGGCTCAGTTTGCTTAATGACTGGACTCGTTGTGCAGTAACTAACGCCATGAGCATAACCATCTTCATGGTCAGTTTCTGCAGTGATAATGCTGTTTATGGGCGACCAGCTCCTCAGCATGTTTAAAACGACACCCACATCCCAGATTTTGGAGTACCTGGTTTTAGGGGGATTTGCATTGAAATGCCCCTCATAAGTTTTGTTACCAGGGGGTGCGTTCCCACCGTGTGCCGCTCCGTTCCTTGTGATAGGTAATTGGAGAGTGCACTTCTGGCACTATTGATGGCACTGTAGCCCAATCGTTTATCATAATGGAGGTTTGTTAAGAATTCCAATACGGCCGGAATGTTCTTGGCCCTTTGGTCTAGGTTGTTGTCAAAGCAGTATATGCCCCATTTCTTGATGTGTCCGAGGTACTGCTTCCGTGTTGACAGTCTTTGTGCGGATGTGATGAGATTCATCGTCCTGTCTGACAGCCCCATGCCGTGTAGTGGGTCTTTCAGACTCTACAAATCGACAAATCCATAGTCTTATGGCATGGGTGACTGCCCCTCCCCCCAGTTACTGGATGAATTAATAAATTCGGGCTATGTCCAATAATGGAACATGGTTCTAACACCATCCCCTGTATGACCGAATACCACGGTTGAGTAGGCCAATCGGGTACTATGAGAATCCCAGATGCCGAATATTGTTGAATTTTCCTTTGTACCCGATTGATGAGGCAGAATGGTGGAAAAGCATAAAAAACGCCATTTCCCCCAATGCAGTGAGAAAGCATCTGTAGCTTCTGCCCCAGGGTCTGGTTCCCAGGACACATACCTTGGTAATTGGTGATTCAACCTGGAAGCAAAAATATCAATATCTGGTCTACCATATTTTGCTGTAATTTCAGCAAATACATTTTTATTTAACATCCATTCCGTGTTTTCATTAAATTTGCGTGACCTGGTGTCTGCCACTGAATTTAGCTTACCTGGCAGGTATGTTGCCGATATCCAAATGTTTCTTTGGATACACCATTTTGTAATACCATAGACGAGTTGTCAATAATGATGGGGTTGGAGCAATACCTAATGCTATGTTCCCACCACTGTAGTTCAATTATAGCTTCCGTAGGCAGCTCCATAGGTCTATCAAAATGACCTTTGTTAAATTTGAGTGCTCTAATTTTTGCTCTTTGCAAATTTTGATAATGTAATGGCCCAAAATGTGTGGCCGGGAATGTAGCCACAATCTTCCCAATTATCCGGCCTACCCGTCTAATGGAGGGTCTGTTGGTGTTAAGAAGCTCGCTGCAATCCTCCTGTAGGGCTGCGGCTTTATTTATTGGTAAAGTTACTAACATATTGACCGTGTTAATGGTGAATCCTAGATAATCCATATTCGTTTCTGGTATCAATTTACACTTAACTACCGTCTGTGTTCCCCTCTGATGGGTACTGTATAGTATGCATCTTTTAAGTCAATGCTTGCCATATAGAAACCAGCTGATACTAATTCTTTAGCAGTGATAAAGGTATCCATCTTAAAATGAACATATTGAACGAATGTGTTTAGGGTTGAAAGGTCAATGATAATCCTGCAACCCCCATCTTTTTTATTTTTAATAAATATGTTTGATACAAATTTTAATTGTTCATGAGTAGTATGCTCAATCACACCTTTTGTATACAATCGTTGTAGCTCCATGTGGGCTTTAGATTGTTCGGTTTTTGTAAGGACGAAATGCCTTTCTGGTGTATGTTGTACTGGGGGGTTATTGGGATGAGTAAATTCTATCAGATAACCCTGAATACTGCTTAGAACATACGAGTCTGTAGTGATTTTACACCATTCGTCACTGTAGTATTGCAACCTCCCTCCCACCGTCGTGGGTCCCTTTTTTACAAAAGAACCACACCCACCTACCTCCATGGTTACTGGTGGTTGTATTATTTTCTTTGTTTTTTGAAAAAAGGAGGTTTTGTTTTTATTCGTGTTCGTGGTTGTACTGGAGGTTTAAGCTTCCGCATTTTCCAGGGTGGCCGTCCCTGGCCATACCCTAAAAGAAGGCTGCTGCGGGTTATATTGGGTTCTGGCACTGCCACTGATATAAGCCACACTTTTCGGTCTTCCATGTGGCTGGTACCGTGATCCAAAATAAGCCTTTGCGCTGGTTTTGATGAGCCCCAGTGTCTTGGCTTCCCCAAACAAAAGGGTTGGGGTTTTAACGGCTCTTTGTTTGCAAATTGTTGCATATTTAGGATCCAGTGCTGGCTGAATAGCAGCCCTCCGCATGCTATTCAGCTCATATTGTACATTACAGAACAGGGCTAGTGCGTCTTGGTGGCCTTTAGTTTGCTCTGTTTTGTCCAGGGTGCGGATGTAAGCTGTGATCCCTGCCGTAAGCCCCTTTAAGGCTTTCTGGATTTTGAGATCATGGTTCCTGATGTCCCTCCCCATATGCTTCCAAATGCATTGGTTGACACTGGGGATTTGTAATGCATCACAGTTACCAGGTGGCAGATGTCTGGCCAGTGTCTCTGTGAATATTTGTTGTTGGAGTTGATGGCCAGACATGTAATTAATACTGGCTGCCATCCTGGAATCCAAGTCTGCCCCTGTTTGACTTGGTTTGAAGTAATCAGCCACCATGTCCAGCAGTGTATGTTTTTCTGCAGATTCAGGATCATGGGAAGCTGTGTGATCAGGGTCTGGCTCATCAGGGTCCTGCCCACTCTCCTCCGAAGAGGTCGAGATTTCAGGGGGTCCCTCACGGGGTACCCATATGGGGCTTGACTGCCCACTGTGGCTAGTCTCCACATTCATGGGACTGCCACTGTGAAGGAGCTCCTCCAGCAGCTCCTTTAGACCGTCTCTACGTTGAGCTGCACTTGCTATTTTTGGCTGCTCCCATTCCTGCAGCCTTTCAGCAGTGTGCTGCTCTTCTCTGTATCCCAGCTGTTCCCGTCCCCGGTACTCACGGGTGCTGGTTTGCGGGCTTTCCTCGTCCCGCCGCTGGCCACACCGGTCCTGACTGTCGGTCCACGTCTGTTCCCGGTCAGCTGTTTCTCCTGGCTGCTCCGTATGCAGCCACTCATAGCGGGTTTGTTCCGTCTCCCGCACCCGTTCAGCCCTGGTCCGATATTGATACGGGCTGGTCGCCCGCTGCTGCTCCAAGTCGGGCTCTGCTAGATGGTGCGTTTTTGTTTGAACTTTGCCTCCCGGCCGGTGAGTAAGTTTCGTCGGTGCCAGAATGATTTCTGGCACAGCTGATTCCTCTACCGAGGCCTCTAGAGCCGACGGCTGCTGTCTCTGCCGTTCATCCACGTTTACAACGCGTTTCTCGGGCAGCTTTTTTGCAGACCGCTTCCTTTTCACTCTGTCCATTTTTCTGTGAATAAAAATGCAGAGTCCTTACCTGCCTTTTGCTGGTCCTTTTTTCCTTCTCCCGTTACTGGGGGACGTCCTCCACCCTTCTGTTGACTCGTGCAATGCGTGTAGCGATATGACACGCATGCGTTGGAAGCGGGTTCTTCACGTAGTCACTCACGTGACTCCGAAGTAAAACACACTTTTACATAACTAAATAAACAAAAAGATACCGGGCTGTAGGTGGAGGCTGCTGGCACCAGCGCCACTGGAGTACAAGGCGAGTCTATCCAGTCTTTCTTCATATGAAAGTCCTGACATCCCAGGAATCAGTCTGGTGAACCTTCTCTGTACTCCCTCTCTATGGCAACGATGTCTTTGAGCATCGGGCATTGTGAGATCACACGATGGAACGTTCACCATTGGCTGGGGCTCCTGCATAGGCATATGTAAATGAATCCATTCCGATTGGACATATGTGAACATTGGGCATTGTGACATCACACGATGGAACGTTCGGCTGGGGCTGGGGCTGGTGCAGCTTCTGTGGGTGAGAAGCCAGTTTAGTTTTGAAATATTGGGGGGGGGGGAGGAAGGATTTGATTAAAAACGTGTATTTGTAATGAGGTGCGGATACTTAGAAAGAAAAGTGAAATCTCTACCGAAATGGAAAAGACGTCGGCGATTCTGCGTCCGGTTTCGGAGTTGCAGGGAATCAAAGGAAGAAATGCGGCCGGAAGCCGTCCATGTAAATGGATCCATTCCGATTGGACGTCTGCGAGCGTCGGGCATCGCGATTGGACGTCTGCGAGCATCGGGCATTGTGACATCGCACGGCGGGAACGAATCGAAAGGCAGAAAGGCAGCCGGACGGATGTCGGACGGATGGGGCGAGAGTTTTATATAATAACTAGACCAAGTGCAGACCCGTTGGGTCTGCTCCCCCAATGGTGTGATCCCCCAACCCAATACCACCATGCACTCGTCTCCTCCAATGGAACTGAAGCCGTTCCCAAATGTAAGATTCCAGCACTCCCCTGCCTCCCTCGGCAGTGGATTAAAAAAAATCCAATTGCACCTCCCCTGCCTGCTGCAGCAGTGATCTCCTCCAATGGAACTGAAGCCGTCCCCAAATGTAAGATTCCAGCACTCCCCTGCCTCCCTCAGCAGTGGATTAAAAAAAAATCCAATTGCACCTCCCCTGCCTGCTGCAGCAGTGAAAGGTTCAGAGTGTTCCTGTCTTGCAAGTTTGTTTCGAAGTGTGTTGGAAGCTGTTTCGAAGTGTGTTGGAAGCTGATAGGAAGGAGCAGCCGTCAACAAATCAAAAGGCAGAAAGTCAACGAATCAAAAGGCAGCCGGAC